>NC_087376.1:27298760-27598760 GCF_031761385.1 Necator americanus
TCCAGAAGGATTAAGAAAAACCACTTTACATCGTTCGTTTCTGTTAACCTCCAATGGTGTAAAGAGCTGCTTCGTTGGGTGAACTGTCCCTCTAAACAGTTTGGAGCCTCTGATCTATCGATTTCTCAAGAGTACTCCGAGTTTAGCTTTTGTATCTGAAAACTTCGTCCCGGATCCTAACTACTACCAAGGAGAACCTAAAATTAGGGTTTTTTCAAGCGCTGCCCTTAAAAAAAACTTTTCGCCGCTACTTTTGAGATGCGCTTCGTTTTCAAATTTAATTCAGTCAAGAAACCACACGAATCATATCCTTAAGTTTTGGTGGAGGAGCGAAGTTTTCCCAAAAGAAAACTTTTTACGTTGAACTCATATGCTCTTATGATTTCCTAACAATTATTTTTACGCCCAGAAAAGTTTTTTTTTCAAATTATTTCCAGCTATAACAGATTGTCAATAGAGGAAATGTTAAGGCAAGCACTAGCGCGAAGCGATTAGCAGTAGAGTTTCGATCTCTCCGGAATTAAAACTAAAATTAGTGCGAAAAAATACAGTACACCAGTCCTCGCCTGACGCCATAACTTACATAACTACCTCCTACATCATTCACATGTGTTTTAACGTTTGCTGCTGTTGTTAAAGTGCATAGTGGCAGAATGGCGGAACATGATATCCTCAACAAATCCATGGAAAATTACTACGTATCCACGAAGCTCGGTAGTGTGAGTTCGAAATAACCCGTGCACTTCCTTCATAGGAAAATATTAGTGATTTCGAACCTACATTTATTTTCAAAGGCAGGAGACTCCAATAAAAGTAATTATTAGTCTTTTGTTGGTTTGAGCAATCTTAAAAATATATGGACCCAATCCTGCAGAAATTATAAGCGGCAAAATGGGCCTTTTTAGAAATAAAAAAAAATAAAAGGAAAGAGTCTTACAATGAAGAAGCGAAGAGAAGCATACGTGCAAAAAAAAAATCAGGAGTGTTATTAAAAGAAAATATTTGAAAACGAAATGGGTGGATTTGTTCAATCGGATAACCATTAAGCCAAGGCGGAGAGAAAAGGAGGTGCGCGTCATGCGGACAAAGAACATGCGTTGTAAAAAAACGTCGCGTAAATTTCGTTGAACAGTCAGCTAGGTTTTTATTTTAGTCTGCAGAAAAAAAAGAAATCGAGAGTTCATTAATTGATTAAAGTTCGAATTTAACAGATACATAACGCAAATAATCTCATCTGATTAAAGTTCCGAAAAAAAAACATGGATCTGGAATGATTAAAAGGCTGACGGTAACGTGGGAGGAAAGGGAAATATCAAATTCTCTCCAATTCCTACTCATTAACTCGAACGTCGCTCCTCTAATCACATCATGACGGGCACCAATTAAAAATCTCACGTGGTTTCCCCGTTTTCGAACTAAATGGCGCCTAAAGGTGTACAGTATAGTGGGAATAGTGGGAAATAAAAAACTTCGAAAATTGAGAATCCACAGACAAATTCAAGAGAATGTCGGAGAATTTTGTAAAGCAAGCAAGAAAGTAAATGATGATGAATTTACCTTCTCGCAAAGTTCGTATTCAGAATTCTGGACCTGAAATCTAAAAATCCTTTCATGTCTTTGATTCCGTAATGAAGTCGGATGAATAACAACAAACAGAAGAAAAGAAATATAGATCACTGTTCCGCTCAAGGAATAGAATTTTTGACTACAAGCTATCAACTTTCCTCAGTACTTGTGTGTATACAATACTACTTTTTTCATTAAGAAATGTGCTTATCTATGCACACTTGAAATCTGAAAACTGCACTTTGCCATCCGGAAATCCATAATAACTGCAGTGCACTTCATTAAAAAAGCTATAAGCCATATGAAGAATTGCCATGTCTAACATGAAGGCGTGCGGTTAATTGCAGACAATACCTCATCAATCTTGCTAGGACCTTCAATTTCCATAATGTAAAAGGCAGCATAGAACAAAACAGACGATCACGAAAAGATAGGGGGTCTCAACAGTAAAAGATAGGGTTGCAAGTACAGATCACCAAAACAAGCGCCATCACGCTCAGTTCCTCTTTCTTGCCCTGAAGAAAAGCGACGTGGGAAACGGGCTTGATGATAAAAGTTCCCTGCGAGGCACTTAGCAACGCGTCACGTCTACAAACGCAGTCCCACGCGCCTCATTGGCGCGTTCAAAGTGTCTCGTATGGAAATTCGATAGCCAAAGTTGTTTTCCACGTCGTTTCTCAGGATACTTAGGGGGAACTGAGCGTTGCAACGCCAACCTCAGCCCATCTTTTTTGGAGAGATCCCAACACAGTCAATTTTGTGACGTGCTGTCTTTAATGAAAACTGTACGTGGATATATTCCATGGAACTTTTTTTGCTGACTCAGTGAAAACCTCTTCAGGTCATACATATATAATCTATAAGCAGATAGAAGGTAAAGTGTCTGGCGTTAGTCAGTCGCCTACGCGTTCACTCCAGTTGGGTTGGCTGACCCCAAGCGATTTCGAACAATCGAGTGAAGGTGCTCTCGCAACAGAACCGCTTACCAACTGCTCTACAGCCGTCCCTCCAAAATCTAGAGTTACGTAAAATGTATGTGAAAAAGCCGATGAAAACTTACCAATAAAAGCAGAGAGGCCGAGTTTATTTTGAAATATAAGGGAGTCTTATTTATCCAAATATTTAAGTGATTGCATAGGCCAACACGCGTTCCAAAACCTCATCGATTACGAATTCCAGTAAAAAGCGTTGGCGCATCCCAAGCGGATTGATACACCAGTGACGTTATCTTTTATCCTTTTATTTATCCAAATGAGTTAGTTTCGCAAATCTATTTCAAGTAATAGTAAATTCACCTCAATTGCAGACAAAAATCGAAAATACGATGTTTCTTTGAATGGTGTTCAACAGAACTTTTCAGTTTTTGTTCTTACAAAGTGTTAATAGACACCTGATAACTATGAAATTCAAGTTAGATTTGAAACAAACAAATATCTGTCAAAGTTCTAGAATAAATTACAGAAAATCAGGTTCGTAACTTCGTAATGCTCACGGCGATTTTAGTATGACTTTCTCAGTTAATTGCGAAAAGCAACAAAGAAATATGGATAAATAAGTGACACAGACATCCTGTGTCTATGCCTTTGAAAGAAGACTTTCCGGGATGAGAGCGAACAGATTTTCGCATTCATCTTTCTTTTTCAGCACGTCGTACAACAATTCCCTTGTTTTTCTCATTTAATTGCAGGAATTTTTTTCCTGATAATTGCATGTAATCGCTGCGCTTGAGGATTTGCAATATACTATTCGTAGTACATATTTAACATCATTTTTGACAAACGTAGTGAAGGCAGAATAGTATAGAAACATTTCTGTAGGACTTCAACAAAACTAGAGTATAAAGACCAACAAATAATGTATAAATGAGCTTTCGGGACCACGTATTCAAAGCTGATTGTCAACTGTTCGTGTTGGCCCTGCTTTCGCTGAACGCAATCAGGCATTTGAGTGAACCTGAAAAGTCAACTGCCTGAGAGGAGCATAGAATCTTTGACAATAACCATTCGTTTTGTCCTGTTGAACTTCCGAACACTGTCGAGTGAACTCCAAAAAAAAACCGCCTTGCCTGAGATTCTACGGTATCTCTGTGTGCCGTTTGCTGCGCTGTTGTGCAAACACACATCAGTAATCGGCTCGGTAGTATTGAGGACTACACTACGCACTGTGGCGATGCTGGTGAAAAGGCCTTAGGAGGCTACGCGGTAGCTGCGAGGAACGACTACAAGAAGTTCGTGGAGGGATTGGGCTCAACTTTGTCTGGAAATCTTTTTGTACGACTGTAAGATCGCAAAAGATGTAAACTCTGTGTCGTGAGTGCCCATGCACCTACAGAAACCGCGGAGGACAACAATAAGGACACCTTCCATGGTGAGCTCAATACTGATGTCGGAAATACTTAACGAGCAGGTGGTCATTGTCCGAATCGACGTGAATGCAAAGATGGGACTTGAACAATAATCCGATGTGATGGGAAAACGGTGTTATTCAGCGAAGCGCATGTCAGATAACGGTGACTCTTCCGGTTAACTCACGTGAATGGACGGGCCTCTTTGTCGCTTCCACTTTTAAAAGCACCATCCCGCAAACCTGAGGTGGTGCAGATTTCAGGTGGAGTATTTTCATAAGGGATAGTAGATTATGGAGAGGGGGATGATTCCGTCCATTTCTTCTTAATTGTCGTAAAAAACGGCCCGGAAGATGCGGCGCCGCACAAGGCTGTCGCGCTCCAGTCGAACTCCCTGTAGAAAATAGTGTGCCAGAACGCCTGAAGCCGTATCTTCCGGACCGTTTTTTTTACGGCAACTAAGAAGAAATGGACGGAATCACTCTCCTCCCCATAATCTACCAAGTCGTATACGAATACTCCACCTGAAATCTGTACCAACTCAGATTCGTGGAGTGATGCCTTTAAGGAGAATTATCGACGCCGTCAGCCTACGTGGCAAGGGTCAAACCCTTTGACGCCAGCAGAGCAGCGCAAGCGGAAGATGAAGAATCTCAAACTTCAGGTCGTCCACATTCTGACGAGGAGTGCTCCTCAGTCAGACACCCAAAAATCTAGAGCTGTTTGGGGCGCCGCGTTCGACACCATTCAGTTCTTCTCGGTTCAAGAAGCGGTTCCACAGGAAAACGGAGAAAAAATCCTGCTCAATCCAAAGTCGACATGGCAGATTTGGAAGGCGAAAATTGCAGAACGAAATTTCGCCAAGGTGTTATGTGTCTGTTTATGTTAGAGTAAATAGCAGGAAGGAAATTTGCGATGCTGATTCTTTCACAAAGTGCATCCAGGACGCTGCAGAGGAAACGTTCTCGGTTCAAGTGCCACGGAAGTAGCCTTTGCATCTACGGAAACAAAGTCCACATATAGCTCTGTATGTGCCACCCGCAGTACTGGCGATTTCAACCATGAAAGGTGTCTTAGAGCGAATTCAGTTTTCGGTTGCAGAAAGACAGCGAACACGAATGGATTTCAAGAACGAAGGAGTTTGAAAAAAACGTGGGAGGTCAGTAACCCAGAGAGGGCCTATGCCGTAGTAAAGCAGTATAGCTGGAGGCCAAAACGAAACGTTGCTCTCTTCAGCACTGCTAATGGAGTGGATGTCGGTGACTCCTTAACGGAATGCTTCTGGTCGACCTTCATCACCAAAGAAGTCATGCGGCGAGTCTTCTTATCCGGAATTCGCCCCACCATGATGTGCGCATAGGAGAGTTGGCAGCACCGTCTGCGGTGATGTAGAGGCTTGTTTGGACCGGAAGGAAGCTGTATTGATCTGACTGGCTACTTTTGGCCTGTGATATTCCACAATGAAGTCACAATGAACTTCACGCGGAAATCGTTGTGCTGCACCGACGGATGATATGTGGAAGGTACCAACACCTTGTATCATCATCGAGAGTAGTTACAGAAAATCGTCTTCGCCTTTTGTCGTATACTGAGAATACCAGTAGTCCGCCTTGTTTAACGTATCCTGAGAAGTTTATCAGGTCTAAACTGCCATCTGGCCGATAACGGAAGTTCTGAACTGTGGTTGTGAAAGAGGACCTGAGGATACTCAGCGTGGATAGGCAGTTTAGGCGAGACGTAAGATTTCGGGGGATGTAGAACAGCGACGAATGCCTTAATTCTATATCCCCTCCTACTGAAGAACGAGAAGGGTGGCTAGTGTTATGTCCAAGGACGGCAGACCTCAGCGAAAATGCGGGGATCACGACAAGGGATAGTATTATATCAGCCGCCGATAAAGTCAAGTAACTCAAATGAGCATCTAGTATAGAATTTCAAAAGTCAAATGTAGCCCAGAAATTCTGGAAAAATTCGAACTGGATGTTGGCAAAGCACAGTAATTCGTTTATCTTCGAAGGGCGTGCGTAGTTCAGTCGATAAAACGAGCTGTGACTGCACGATCGATGGTTCGAAACCGCCCATGTCTCGTCCAGGCCTTCCATCCCGCTGAGACCAACCTGGTACCAGGGTTGTGTGGAAGAACAATAACACTGATTTGATACATCGGCTAACCTCCACAAATTATTGTATATTCTACACGCGCATTTGTAAACTTGCAAATATTCTCAGTTGAAGTCAAACGGCGAACTTTAACAAAATAATAACTTTAACAGAATTTTAACAAAATAAGAATAATTGATAATTGCCTTATTGTTAGCGCTTGAACAAATTTATATTAGGCGGCTAATCTCTATAGGGATTGAGTGACGCCTTCCACTTTACTTATGTACACGCTTTATCTTTAAACTAAAGAACAGTTCATCAATAAAAGTGTCAGTTAATCGCGGTTCTCTCCTAATACATGGAGTACTCATTTACCCAGCTAATCTAAAGAACGTAAGCAATTAACCCTCTAGACACGACTTATTTGCTTACGCGTTCGAAAGAGTACTCAAAATAATTGGGGGAGTGTATTTTTGTTTTATTGTTCTACTAATTCTGGCTCTGATTCAAATTTATTATCAAATTTATCTATTTATTCATCAAATTAATTTGTTAATTTATATTTATCGTACCCCTAGTATAAGACAAAGAAGTACTGCTCTAAATGTTAAATGAGTGAAAATGAGCACAATGACCGAGGTAGCAGTGAGGTGAGCTCCAGTAGTTCGGAGTGATTTGAAAAAAAAAAGCATTTTTTGCACATCTACGTATTTATACACTTGACGCACAATGAGACATATTTGACGTTCATGGCGCGAGCCAGCTGCAACAAGACAACTGACAAAAATCGTTACGGTTCTATATATGGCATGAACTATTTCCAGAAACCAAAACATGAAAAAGATGTGACCAATAAAGATGATCTCCGGAATTACGAGAGAGAAATACATCCTGAATATTCAAAAATTTAGTGAATGGGAATTATCGTGGATAAGTTCAGGATTTTCACCTCAATCCATCAATTCAGAATTCAAACTCGCTACAATCATAACTCGTTTATCCCCTGCCAGGATTTTCCTCCCTGCGCACAAACAAAGCGCACGTCAAACAGTGGCGATCATTTCGAAAATGTTGTGCGCCATGTGATCTCTGAAAAGTTAACGTTTAATTTGTGATCGCACTGATCGTCCGGGTAGGGTACTGTAAGGTTAAAAGATTACTGTGGCCTCGGCGGTTGTCGATGGTTAAAACCCGCTCGAAATCATTTCGTTTTTCACCGTGCAGACGTTGGGAAGTTGACACTAGATTTATCCGAGTGGAGAAAAACACTGAACTGACACATCGGACGGATCCCATAAGTCATTTTATAGGTCAGATACGTGTATATTTACCGCTACAATTACAATTTTTGCAGTCGAATAATTTGGTGACTTCCGAGGCGAATGATCTACCCCAACCATTTCCCTTTTTTCCATTATTTTAGGAACTTTTAGTATCTTAGGCCCATTGACCTACTTACATCCTTTTTATCTTTTGCCCTTCATGTTAGGCTATCATTCGTAGTGCGTAGAAAAAGTGATGGGACCTCATTGGGTATCTAGCAGCGGCACTAGAGTTCTCCTACTCTCAAAGGATTATAATACCATCATGTCCACCTCAATTTAAAAAGGCAAGTACTAAGTCGTCACCACGCCGAGGTTCATTGGTAGTCTAAATGGAGGCTTTTGGGATCGTTGTAGATTCCCTTGCCTCCGTTAATTTTAGACTCCAGAGATCCCAAAAACGTTTATCTATATTTTAGCGCATTCTACTATTATGCAGTATTGGGAGGGTACACTTTTCATGTTTTTCATGTTGTAAGTCAAGGAGTTTTCTTATATACGACTATTTCTGAGATATGATTTTTTGTTATACTCTCTTAAAAGACAATTTTTATGTCTCTAACACGGATTTACAAGATTTTTGCGAACTTTTTTTTGAATAAAACTCATAGAATTAACTAAGCTCATATATTTTTTCTAAATTTTTGTTTTGTAAGTTTTTAATATTTATTTGAACAGATTTCACCACACATTATTAGACATTGATGATCGTATGAAATGTGAAATATAGTCCTGCTTTTTAGAGTAGGTGAAAAAAAGTGAACAAGTTTAGTTCAGCAAATGACCACGCTTGGTTTAATTGTAACTTACGGTAACGAACTCTTCCATTATTTCTTATTTTTTCGTATTAAAAGACAGTAGATCATAAATTAAAATAATTATTTGCGAGAATGTGTTGATATGACAGATATATGGAGCTCTCCATAAGCATATTGACATATTAGAACATACTTTCTAATCAATAAATTTTAGCATCTGAAAAAAGTGTACTCTACGCAATTCGAGAACGAATAGAGGCAAAGACGTCAGAAACCTCGCATTCCTGAAAGTTGTAGGAAAAAAACGACCATGCAACAATGTATCCGTATGTAAATGCAACGAATAGAATGCGAATAGATATTCCGTCTTAGTAATCAGATTTTGCGGGGAAGATGAGGATGTGGACGCGTTAAATATCTCCAATCTGATTACGAAAAAAAAGTGTTTTGGTCACGTAAAAAGAAATCCCCGGATTCATATTCCTCTAATTATTCGTATGAAATTATTCATCTTAGCCCCGTATTAATGCTATATATATGGAAGGATTCAGAGCCATAAAACTTCAATTACGCCTTAGAACATCTATGTAAAAAAGGTGTATGGAAATCTTATCTTTCGGGGGAAAAACTTTACCTCCATCTTGAAGGTAACACGAGTACGCTCCACAAACCTCTGCATAGGGTCAATTCAAGAATTCTCATTAGATTTTTAAAACAATAGAATAAAATAGCAAAATATTCCAAATGCTCTTTGTTCTCGTGAAGTGAGAAAGCACAAATAAAATGTTCAAAGTTATCAATTTTTCCTGAGAGTGTTTTGAAAAAAATTGCTTCAAAATTTTACAACTTTCAATAGATCGAGTAGTCCTATACGTTACTTGGGTATTACTAGTGATATTTCTATTTCTGAAAAAATAACATATGAAAACTGATCTCTCATATAACTCCAAGAAAATTGATCGTCAAATGATGTAACAATGACTAATCATTTAAATAAACGCTTACTATGATGGAAAACCGTTTAAAGGCATCACCCCACGAATCTGAGGTGGTACGGATTTCAGGTGGAGTATTCGTATACGGGATAGTAGATTACGGAGCGGGGTGTGAATCCGTCCATTCCTTCCTAATTGCCGTAAAAAAAAAACGGCCCGGAAGATGCGGCACCGCACAGGGCTGGCGTGCTCCGATCGAACCCCTTGAAGAAAATTGTGCGCCGGAACGCTTGAAGCCGTATCTCTCAGGCCGTTTTCTACGGCAATTGGGAAGAGATGAACGGAATCACCCTCCCTCGATAATCTGCGATCCCGTATACGATCCCTTATATTCACCTGAAATCAGTACCACTCCAGAGTCATGGGGTAATGCCTTTAAGTTACAGTATCAAAGAAAAACTCTTCAACTAAGGTTGTTTAGAAAGCCATAAAACCTACAGTAATTATATTTTTATTATATGTTTTGTAACATGCTTTTATAATACTTTTTACTAGTTATTACTATATTACTTGTGTTAAAAGCATAGCGATCAAGCAAGTATTAATTTCTTGATTATTTGTGCTATAGCTCCTCCATGATTCAGGAGCCACCGTCGGAATTCACTAAATTGAAGAAAGTTCGACATCTATAATTTTGGTATCTTTTATGGATAAAGCATCCACACTTGAAATGTAATAGATCTATGATTGTATAGAGGTCGAATTTCCTACGCCAATAAAAGAATCTAAGAGTTTCCCGCATAAAAACCGAATGGAAAATTAATAGGACGTCAAAAAAAGAGGTAGACTATTTCTAAATTCTCACGGGCATTTTATGAGAATTAGCTTAGCCAATTTTCTTAAAATACTTTCAGTACGGAAGCCCTTAAGAACGAAATAGTAGCCGGCAGCGAATAAAGCCGCATTCAGAAGGTTTTTTTTTTTCGTTTGCAGTGCGCTGTGCCATTAATAACACTTAAGTACGGTCAATTCTTTATGGGAATTCTGCATTTGCTGTGCCATTAATGTTCTGAACATATTTCAGCTTTTTTCATATCCTTTAGTAGGAGTCTGCTAAGCACTATTTTAATGATACCATGAACAAGCGTCAGCTGCAGCTTAAAATCAAATATCTAGCATTTTCCAAGAAAATTTATTCAACAAAAAAAGTTGGATTCCATGAAAATAACATTTCATAGACTATTTTGCAGCGAATTCATTTTCTATTCCAGTAAATCTCTTTTTTTTCGGCGCAAAATGCTTCATACGTGGTGAAGGGCCTGTCTTTCGTAAATAATCACCATTCAAACTTGGTTGCTAACTCATCCAGTATCGGATTATAAAGTGCTAGATTAGGGAATATCAAAATAATTAATAAAAAAAAATTGTTTAAAAACGCATAAATATTCCCATGTCATTTCTTTCGGCAAAAAATTCGTCGAGAATAACAGTTTCTCATCCTTTTTTTTTATTAATTGTAGATCATAATAAGATGTACCGCATTATCACAAAATTTTTTTAAACTAAAGTGCAGACAAATATTTCTTTAAGAAAAGAAAAGAAGGCGAAAACTTACGTTAGCAAAAAAAAAAAGAATCTAAATATCAAAATTAATAAAACTGGTCACAATTACTGTCTAAAACATTTCTTTTTAAAATTCGATAATTTTTCCAGAGAGAGGATCGATATTTGCTCTCGCTCAATCGAAAAACATTTTTATGGTGTAATATTTAACTGATTGATACTGTATAACTCTCAATATTGTTCACTTTCTGAATAACTTAGCTGAGAAAATTACATCTCACATTCACATCTTGCATTTAAAAAAATAAGAAACTAAAAATAAAACGTACGAGAAAGTTTTCTTTCAAAACGTGAAGATATTATCAAACATAAATGAAAACATGAGTTGAAAAGCCTCCATAGGAAAAAATATGTTTTTTAAAAAAAAGTTAAAAATTGCACGTAAACGTCGTGCTCAGAAAATTACTTGAAAAGCGTTAAATTTGAAAGAATGCTGGATGACGTTAAAAAGCTAAAAAAAGATCTGGAAGCAACATCAAAATAGTTCTGATGTATTCCGAACAGGAGCTCACTTCAAATCTTTAATGAAATTTTTTAAACAAAACATTCTAACAGGATCTAAGGTGTTTCTTTTTTTATTTTTCAAAGTTCAAAGCAGAAACGGCACTAATGACGTTTTGTTTTACTCAAATTTTACTTGTATTACTCTTTTCTTTATGGTGCTCCTTTGAAATGTTTGCTCACTACCGCGAATAAATCAAATCCAAAAGAACACTCATAAAATGTGGAAGACTCCAAGAACAAATTTAAAAAGATGTTTACAACAGGAAGAATTGTTAGAGAAGGTGAACTTAGAACAGCAGCTTATATAGAGAAATGCTTCATGTTTGCAATCATGTAGTCCGAATTTCGGTTACTAATTAAATCCAGATGTCAAACAAGAACTAAAGAGCAGTAGACCTCACAGGACCTCACGAAATACACACACAAAAATACTCGAGCACATGTGTTCACAGTATCTCTGCACCCAATTACATTTGCTTTTGCAAAAAAAATCAAATCATGAGCGAGTTTTCTGGATTTTTGAGTTGCCGGGCAGATTAAGTGATCGACAAGAAATCTAGGATAGTGTAGTGATTCACTTTAAGAAAAAATTGCAGCATAACCAACATTTGAATAATATATATTTCTTCAAAAACAGAGGAAGATAGCGGATCACAGTGCCTCTGCCAGCGACATCCACATGTGAGCTCGAAGCTAACCTAAAACTCATATCGAGAATTCATTTTCTACTTACTTGCTTGAATAACTAAAAAAAAATCCGCAAGGACTTAATCTGAAAATCCAGAAAAAGGCTAATGTCGGTTAGGAATATTGGATTTGAGAGAAATATAAAGCAGAATTAAGTACAGTTGAAATCCTCATAAGAGAAGAGGTTATTTGTTGACGGAGAACGCAAAAAAAAAACCCAAACTAATGCAGTGTTCCATCACTTCAGTTTTTTGTTCCAAAATTGTGAGCAAATTGTCATAAAAAGTAAGGAAAATGGATAAAGGGATTATTAATTGTAATGCGACAAAATATGCACGCAACAGGAATGATAACAGCAAGAAAAAACGGGATAAACTCAAGAATTTTATATTATAGTAGAAAATTACATGTAGAAACTTTTGAAGAAGAAAAGGTCAAAGAAGGTGAGGTCGAAGAGTGCAAGAAATCCCCTTTATTCATATTCCTCAGATGTAATAAAAACTATGACCATACAAGCGATAAATATTAGAAAATAAATCACTTTGTAACAGGTTCATTGATGTTTGATAGGCGCTTTTCGAAGTATACACATGAAAACTCATATAATTTCTTTGACGTTTATATCGTGTGAAAAATCTAAGAATGATTTTTATTCTGAATTTTCAGCAAAAGCGCACCGTCGGAGCATGCGTGAGCTTCCTATTTTCATGAGGAATATGGGTGACACGTCCGGGAAATCTTATTCTTAAACCTTCTCACTTTAAAAACGTTTTGGAAGCTTTAAAACTCTTGTATTTGTTCCATAGCTATGAAATTGTTTTGGAAATGCTTCTTCAGAATCTTTCAAACTTTCAACTTCTTCCTTGAGAAGACAGAAGTGAAGGTTGTAGAATGTTTCCAGTTAAGGAAAAATTTATTTTTTCTTAGTTTATGTCGAAAATTTCTTTGATGAGTATTTGTTTATAAGAAGGAAAACTTTTTAAGATCACAGCAAGGAGATCAGCAACCTGATCCACAGATTTATTCACAACTACTTTCAGTAGAAATATTTTTAGCAGAAACGAATGCGTGAGTATCGCACGTGCATGAAGAGTCAACTGAAGATAAGGAAGGCGAGGGAGATGGAACACTTATTATTATTTCAGCTGATTATAACAATTCAGACAAGAACTGGATCTGAGAGGATCAGAATGAGGCAAACATGTTGTCGTCTGTGATATTTCTACTGCTAAAAGTTTTCGGGAAGTGTTTCGGTCCTGATGGTTTCAAAAAAAAAAACAGAAAAAAGTCAGAAATATATATTCAGTTCATCCGATTAGAAGGATATGAAGTCGAGACCATTTTTTTTAGGAAGGTGACTGCCATGCTTTCGCCACAGCACTAAATGTCTGTTCTGTTTGGGAAACACTCCCTCCTACCTCCACTACATGTGACTCAAACGAACAGCTATCGCAACCATCCGAAAAAAAGAATTTGTTCATCAACAGCACTAAACAGTCCAATTCGGGTTTTCATTGAGAATTTTTACACGGTCGATATGAATGTGTTGTCCTGGATTTGCAAAAAAAGAGCACGAGCAAGCTGTGGAAGTATGGCCACAAGGTAAGTGGAAGCATTTTCAGTTCAGTCAGTTCCCGAGAAAGGAACCACAATCAGAATGGGATGAACATAACTATGTAATTATATACAAAACGAAACGATATAAATGTAATTATGCGTACAAAAAGTGGAACTATGCCAGCAATGTGTGGACAATTTTCCATTGAAACCATTGAAACGACTATTTTTCATATTTGATCATCGGTAACACGATAATGTTTGCATTGGAGCGAAAAAACATCTTAAGGATTATGAGTGCGTCTAGGTCATGTGACGCTATTTGGATGATCACAAGGCAAAGGATGTAGCGGTGGCGATCATAATTCCTTTTTTTTTTCGAAGAAGAGTAACATTAACAAAATATTTTTTTAAATTTTGCTGGTTTAATTTTTTATTTCGTTCAAATAACTACGTTTTTCTTTACAAACAGTAAAAAGGAAAATAAATACAGTAGAGGCGATGAAATTGTTGAAAACCTCTCAAATAGAACCCGGATAAATTTATACTTTTGTCTTTTGGGGCGGGTAAAAATGAATGGGAAAGCGAAACGAAAGAAAAACCTGACATATGTACCGTGATAAACGAACAACATGACATTTTCCAGAAAATGAATGTCCACAGGGTTTTAATGCAATTTGCAATTAGGAATCGTATTGATGACAACAGAACCACCAAAGTTAATGTTCCTTAGTGTTAAGTTCCTGAATCTGTTTTTCTGTTTATGTCGATTAAAAGAAGTATAGAAAAATAAATAAATAACAACGAATTCCATCAACATGCTATCACAGCTTAGAGACATTAAGAAGACAATAATTGTCAATGTTGTTTACTTTTTCTACTTACCTGAAATAACATTATAGTGAGGAAAACAAGCCGTGAATCACAGCATTCAACGATGTCGCATGTTCTATAAGTGTTTACAGTTGGATGCACGACAATAGCGACAATTACTGAAAATAACGGTTCTCGAGGAGCATCTAAGAGGGCAAAATTTATTGTTCACTGGAATATTTGCATACTGCAAAATTCTCAGCTCCCAGCTCACCTTAAATTCTTGAGACAACCATAATTCCTAAGAAGATATGTCCTCTTGACTTAATTTAGGGCCAAAGTTTTGAGGAAATTGTTATTGAAATTGTAACTTATTATCGGTAACCGGTTTCGGTGGAGAAAAAAAATATCTTGTAATCCAGAATATGTTTTTCCAATTGCAGTTATCTTTTATTAAGTGAAGAAAGTACTGGAAACAACGAGAAATTCCCTATTTACCCTTGGTTCAATGAGCATTTCGTGCTTGTTCTTCGTGCCAGGAAACACTTCATAACGGTGTGAAGATGACTATTATTGCACAGGAGATCAGAAAAAAGAAAAATTTGCTCCCTCAACATTCATCGACAATGGACACATTTAAAATAGTTGATGGGATAATATAAAAAGATGAAAAAGTAACTGTGCAAAAAGTGAACGATGAATATACGCTTTTCTGAAGCTTAAAGAAATTTCTAGATTAGATTAAGACTTGATTATATGAAATTTTTTTACATATATGCTATACATGTCACTTTAGATATAAATAATATTCTCCTGTTTTCATATGTTATTCATTTTTCGTATATTTTCTATTTTCCGACTCCCCGACTAAATGATACTCTGCTCTGGCCGCACGATCGATGGTTCGAAACCGCTGAAGTGTCAACTAAGCCTTCCACCCTCTGGGATCGATAAATTGGTGCCAGACGTGTCTGGGAGAATAAAAACACTGACTTGACACATCGGCTAGCCCCCGCAGGTCATTGTATAAGCCAACAGGTTTTCCAAAATCTCAGAAAAAAATCAAAAAATACGAATTACAGTAAAACGCGTGCGCATCCAAAGTGGATTGATCCGCGAGTGACTTTATCCTTCTTTTTTTTAGGAATGATACTCATTACTGATGATGAGATAACTTAACATTTTTCACAAATGCTTTGATTTTATATGAACTAGTATTGATCGCGGTCTTCGTTAGAGAATTGATTATCCTCAGCATTTTGAAACCAAGGATTTAACGGAGCACAAAAGAAACGCTTTAAAATGATCAATCGATTAAGATCAATTTGAATCCAGTTTTCCTATTTTCCTATCCAACACGCTTCGACAAAAAAACATGATCCAAAACAACAACAATATCAATAACAATGTCAACAATGATGCAAAATGACAACCTCATGTTCACATCTTGCTATAAAATTATAGTATGTCAAGATATATTAGTCATCCTGAAGACACTTGTTGCCAAACCTACTACAACTTAGGGGATTTTTATCTTCGTTTCGATTTTTTTTTCACCACCCGATCTCTTTTTAGCACCTATCGCCAAGCAAAAAAACAAACAAAAGGAAGAAAAATACTTTTCTAAATACGACCTTTATAGTTTCAACTTTTTGAAGAAAATTCCCTTTCAGAGATTTAATCTGATAATAAAAAGGGCTGTTTATAGGCTGTGATGGCCGCAGAATCAAATTTCTTTCGAAAATTCATCTCCCAATTTGTCTCAGCTTTCAACAATTTATTCTTATGGAGTGTTTATCTTAGAAAATCGTCGCGAATGTGCATGGGATCTGGCCTAATACTGTGCTAGGTTTTTCTTCCAACGAGGCGAGGGAAATGGACCGAAATATCGAAATATCGCGAAAAATGAGTCCAAACATGAAAGAGAGAATATTTGTTAGATAAACGAACAAATTCGGGATTACGTTTGATTCAAATTTCCCTTAGAAGCCGGAAAAAAAGAAAATTTCTGACTGTTCGGTTGAACTCACTAATTCATTAGGAAAAGAGCAGCATTTTAAGTGAAGCATTAAATTCTCGTTCAAATCTGCAGGGATGAGTCCTGAATAATCGGTAAAATAAGGATTGGACACGTTTGGAGACCGTTATAAACAAGTAAGACGAACGAGTTAATGAAGCATTCATAAGGTGGATTCATAGATGCTAACGAGAATGTGAATTAACAAACTGAAACATGGATGGATTCCCTTAACAGTACCACAAAAAGCGGTGTTGATTTGTGACAAAACAACAACATTCTTCCACTTCGGTTTCTCTATTCGTAAACATATATCCAGAAAATTTCATTGATCTGAACTCAACGAACTCAATCGTGCAAAGGAAAACAGCAAGATAGAAATTATTCCTATTAAATGAAACCAAATAATTTTCAAAAGAAATGATAGGTGAGTAAATGAAAGGTTAAGGAAAAAACTCCTAGAGTGAAAATGAATGGAGAAGAGAAACATTATTTCCAGGTATCAATTAGTTAATTAGTTTGTTTATTCCAAAGCGCCCAAGGAAAAGAGAGTGTTAAAAAATGAGGTCAACAGAGTGTAGCACTCTGATACACGATTTATATTTGAAAAAAACAAGTAAGTCAGTTTTCCCAATAATTTCTGGATGATTTTTCTGCTCGCTTTCCACCGGAAACCACGTTCTATGGTCCCAAACGTGTGGTTTGGAACAAAAAATATCATTGAAAACAGGGAATTCAGCTTGAAATTATTACTTATAAACTATAATAATAAAAACAATATAGTGATAATTTTCTTGTTAAAAAAATACCCGCTAACAAGTGCATGTCATTATGGAAATATTTAAAGTAATTATACTTAGATTTCGAACGTTCCTAGGTAGATTTATGTAGATAAAAGGGCATACATAAAAGTGATAGAGGAGAAGAATCAAATCCATGACCCTCAATGAATGTTCCAGGGAAAAAACCGTTTACCCAGGTGTCATAATAAAACATTTAAGAGCTTAACGAATTTTCTATATTTCTACTTCATTAAAATACATTACCTGTAATGATTGGAAACTGTTAACAATGGAAAAAAGTTTCTTTCAATGATTTTGAAGAGATTATCAATTAACATAATCAATTTTTACCTTCAGATTGACTTATTTTCAAGTGTTAGCTATCCAGATTTGCTTTAACCAGATGAAATACTTTGTACAATTGTCTATATAATTATGAGCTTCCCCCTAATTTGAGAATGTTCGAAAAAAAGGATCAGCAGTTTAAGGACAAATTTCAACAGATGCGCGGAAATGGACTCGAGATTTGCTGAAATATATTCGCACTTGCTAGTCAAAGTTCAAAAGTTCTTCCTTGGAATTTCCAGTTTTCCCGAACAGCTGTCGCGTTCCCGACCCATTTGTTCACGAAAATCTGAATATCAAACATCAATTATGAATTATTGTTATTATGAATTATTATATGAATTATATTACTGAATATTATATGAATTATGAATTATTATATATTATTTTTCTCTAACAGTTATAAAACCCATAATTCTTCCGGATTTTTCCGCAACTTGGCAAGCGGAAAATTTCTAACATGCTATCGATTTTTCTGCAAACGAAGTTTATGCACATTTCTTTCCGACTAGGTCGATGTTATAAAATTCTGCTCATCATTTGTGCACTTCTAGGATCTTCACATTTCAAATATTCATAATACGATAGCCATACGATGTCAGAGGATTATTCATACGATAAATAAGTTACTTATGAGTACACAATATTCCATGATTATATTCGTAATCCAGTTTAGTCTGATTAAAGTTAGCAAGTTCTTTTTGATTTACCCGAAGAACAAAAGACTTAAGAGCAGAATAGCACGAAATTGACGATGTTAGAAAATATTCAAGAGAACATGGAGTCAGGAGTCTAGATTACAAACAAACCCCCTAATCCTCAAAAAAAAACGACCAAAACGTTCTGGTAAATGGGCATAGGGTACGAATTTTCCTACGAGACACCCTGGTAACGTTGTCCTTATGCACGCAACGGTTCCCTCAACAGCCTATCCATTAGTTTTACTTAAATAGGAAACTGGTGAAGCCTCATCGATTACACTGATTGATTCGATCACAAATACGGGTGATGTTCAGAAGTGGCGCGTCATAAGGTGCCTCGAAGAAAAATATGTACGGGAATGTTTTTTTTAGGATGATTAGCGGAATTGTACGTGAACACACGTGATCCTCATCTCTAACCCCATATTTTTCTGGAAAGAAGAATTCTTAAGTTATGTCGTATGTGGGAAAATAGGATTTAGTCTTATCCGATGTGAAATCAGTGGTAAATAGGGTCACTGGAATCACTGCACCTCTCTATACAAATCGATCGCTCAAATATTTATTACGCACAAATTCTATTATTTATTTATTTTTATTACACGTTATTAAGATTATGTTATTTTTATAGTATTAGTATTTTATTTTTGCATTTCTTTACTTATTTAACTCAAAATTGCAAGGAACTATGAAAAAAAATGACTCCACAGATTCAGATCAAATTGTGTATATAATGTAAATTTCCACACATTTCGTCGCACACGGCTTAGAACTCGTTCGTAGTGGTTAATTTTCGGTGATACGGGAGTATATCAACGAAAAAAAGTCAGTAGAACTACCATCCTTCTAACTTCACCCTCATTTTGTCCCATTTCAACCATCGCATTGAATTCCCGATAATCACTCGATGACGACCCCATTGAAGAAATGGCGAAGCTTCGATCGCAAAGATCCTTCATGACTTAAGAAAAACTTTTTATTTGATGAAAGGGACGCCATGGTCATCCACGACGTCCACGATCTTCTGTTTCAATCAAATCGGATGGGTAAATTTAAGTTGAGAATCGCCAAAATGCATCTTCTCATCACTCATTATTTCTGGGATTCTTCAAAAAAAAGTATGTAAATATATGTGCATTAATGGTGATTCTTTTACTAAATCCTGCTTTCTATCACTTTCTCATTTCTATCACACAATATCCCTTCAATTCTGTTCAAGTTACCGTTTACCACGAATGTGGTAACAAATAGACAGTAAACAAACAGATCGGATACAAAGTTGATGATGTGATGCGGATCCGCTTCTCTTTTCAACAACACCTTATCTTGATTTGTCTGGAGAGACCTTAGATTCAAACAAGTACCGTATAAAGAGCCTTCGAAAGATGTGAAAAGGTACGGTCGCTAGATCCACGAAGTATGGGTATTTGACCCTGTTCAGACCTTGTGGCGTAGAATTAAAATGTGGTTCACAGACAATTAATACAGTTGCTTGTACAAGCCGAAAAAAAAAAAATAAAATTTGGGGAAAAAGGAGTTGGTGTTGGCCTTCACAAAAGTCCTCCAATCCCTACTTAAACACGTTTCTTGTGATCTGACCCATTAAAGAGGGTTGGTTGATTTAGTTATTACATTAATTAGCATAATTATTTCACACGGGCGGATGTGGTGTAGCGGTTAGATGTTCCGCTTCCTGCATGATCGATCGGAGGTTCGAATCCGACGTAGTGCTCACCAAACCTTTCATCCCTCCGCGGTCGACACATTTTTACCAGACTTGTCTGGGAGGATAAAAACACTCAACTGACACATCGGCTAACCCCCGCAAGTCATTAAATAGGCCAGTTACACGTTCGTGAACCTCAAACGATTCTGAATTGAAGTGAACGTGGGGGCGCATCCCAAGCGGATTGATTAACGCCAGAAACTTTAAACTTTTTAAACTTTATTTCACACAGGCGTTTGCAACATTCGAAAATCCAGCGCGCAACTAAGCCGTTCCCCTTTGCCTGATTCGTGATCTTACGTGGATTTTTACTGCTGGGGCGCAACATTCACAGCAATCCACGACCAACAAGGCACCCGTCAAACTCTTTTCTGGAATTCGATGCAAGATCCAGTCACATAGTAATCAGTTTAAAATCACTAAGAGTCAGCAAGTTAGCAGGTGATTTTTTTTGCCCTTTTGCAAATGAATGATAATTTTCGCCAATTTGCAAACATATACTGGGATTTTCGAGAATATTTCGCAGTTAACCTGAGACCAACAGGAAGCCGCAACGGATTTTGAACAATCTTTTTAGCTTTTACACTTCCAGACAGAGACCTAGGAAGCATAAAGGAAGAATTTTGACAGAATGTGATGACTGGTCAATTGAGGCAGTTGTGGTAATTAGAGTAAATACTAAATCAACAAAACCTATTTAGTGGTTCAAACATCGAAACGTCAGCTGAGGCAGAGATTAGAGCACTTTTCGGGGTGTCTCTCCCCTCTCCCTTCTCAAAAAATTTTCCAAATTTCTTGTCCACCGCAAGGAATTTTTAACGAAAATTGGGAAGGGACCAAAGTTAAGCACATAACTCTAGGAGTAAGATTCGTCATCCACCTTTGCTTTAGCAGTTCACCATAATCAATAACGGAAAAACTGGGGTGACTGACGCATTCCAGAAGAAATCCCTGTAAAACGAATATGATCGTCATCAGCGATAACAAAGACGTTTCAGGAAAAAAGTGATGGTTCTCCGGATGAAGTATGAGTTGCATCAGGATGATCGTCATCCATAAAAAGACGTTTCATCTTTGCTGTCTCATATCATTGCTAGATAATTAAGTAATAGTACTAGTGAAATTAGTAATAGTAGTAGTGAAAAAGTACGAATGGTGACTATCGGTGCGAGCCTATTTCCCGGATTAAGAAAGTGCCAACCAAACCTCTAATCCACTAAAAAATACATCATTTGGGGTGGTCTTAAAGATTTTCAGAGATTGGTTGGTGTTACCCTAAAAGTGGTCTATCGCAAATTTTCTGACAAATCTGACAGAGAAAATAAAAGTGAATTTCGGAAGTATTCAGAGAGATATTTTCGGGATGAAATTTTGGTTGCATCTTTTTGTCATTCATTAAACACATTCTGTAAGATCCATACACATAGCACTGATACTGATTTAGAGCAATGAAACGGTGAGAAATCGGGTGGCGAAGTGGTGGAATGGATCAAAGATCCTATCATAATCCACGGATCGACGTCTGTCTAGTAGACTTCTGCAAATAAAGGTGGATCGACACTGAACTAATAGAGAAATCCACGAGACCACGATAACGTTTTGGAAAATTTCAAAACATCAATAGAACATTAATGGAGGGTAATCTCCAAAATGCAGGACTCTCTCTCGTGTTCAAATTTGAAAAGGATAAAAGTTACAGTAACTGAATGCGAGAAGGTTTTAAAAATAGTGAACAGTTTTCAAAGAACTTCCATAGCTTGGGTCGAAATAGCTGTTATCGTAGAATTGCCGCGGACTCAACGTATTTGATACGATAAAATTAAGTGAAAAGGTTGAGCGCGTGAAATTATTAGCCGATTTTTTTTTCTATACGTACTTGAGCTCTCTGATTACGTGTGGACAGTTAACGAAGTAAATTGTCCGATAGAAAATTTTTCACTCAATTATGGTAACTTGTTGTGGCCTGGATAGTTTGAAAATTTTCTTTTTGATTTTTTGAGGAAAAAAAAGAGAAAAAAACGTTGAAGGAGTTAGGCAATTATCGACATAAATAATTAGTTCACTTTTTTTCAAAAACAAAAGAATTAGAAATGAAAGATTTGAAAAACTCTATTATATGTCTCTGGTTTCAGTTATTAATTTTTTTCAAAACTACCAAAAAAAAACAAATAAAATACGTAGTAAATGAACTGTGATGTAAGTCACAGAAGGCAGATGGATTACACTAAGAACTATATTATAGACACTGGCAAGCTATTTGATGAAACCTTGGCCTAACATTCAGCATCCAGAAATCCTAATTTGGACTGATCAGTAAAACTAGTAGTATTGTACTCGATTTTGCAATTTTGCGAATATCGAAAATCAAAAAATCGAAGAAAAACCGAAAAAGAAGGAGAATACACTTTTGGCGATGAAAACCTATTATCAGTATGATTTTTGAAATTATTTCCCAGCCATTATCAAGGCAAATATTCCTATACTAGAAAAAAAGTAGACACTTATACTAAAATTTCAGCTGAAACGTCGCAAAAACTTTTTGAAAAATCGATCCTTTTCGTTCAAAAAACGTAGCAAATAGGAGCTGAATAGCGTGTTCTCTGAACACTGTGAGAATCGAATGCAGCGAATTTCAATGAAACTCTATACATTTATGCTGTAGCAAGAATGGGGATAAACATTGATTCACAATAATAGTTTGCAAAAATTGACGGCTGATCAAAAATGACGGGAAACGAGTTGGATACGTTTCAACCAATGCGAAAATTATCGAACAAAACGACTAAAATCGTGCTAATATATAAAGTTGTGCGATGGGACCCTCTTACATGAACACTGCTTGCAAAGACAATATTCACTGAGTAAAGTCAGCGTTTCAAGGCATAGGCGTACCACAAAATCAACGATGTTCCTAACAACGTCTGCCGATATCTATTCATGGGTCCCTCCACAAATAAATTGTGGGAGAGGTGTACATAGTTCACAAGTATGAGCATGATCACGATCAATTCCTACCAATGATCTAGAAGAAGACGTCTGGAATAACTTTTTCCATCTCTCTAACGATGCAACTTATTACGGTTAACAGAACGAGTACAGTTTGCAACGCGTCCGCGATTCTGCACGTTGGAGGATCTTCAGCTGGATATTTGAGGTGTGAGAGTTGAAATATGCTTTGTTGGACGACGACAACGTTGATTCTAGCAGTTCTGGATTGCTGGGAGAGGATTGAGAGTGATCTCATGAACTCTACACCCTATCTGTTCCACGAAAAAAATCCAACATCGTCATCAGTTTTGTGGTACTCGGCCTTTAAAGAGATTCACCGAGTTTAACCGCATAACAATACCAACAACTATCTAAACCACTACGAAAACCAGCTACCTAAAGAAAAGGACAAGAATTTGAAAGAAGTGATGGATAAAGTATTTATTTCTATTTAGGACAACTACAAATAATTCAAAAAAAAAAAAACGAAAAGGTACCAAAGACAGGAACTAAATAACTACCTCCACAAAAATGAAAGAATTAGAATCTGAAAAAAAAAGTATTTTGACTTAAAAAAAGGATGTCATGTGATAGTTGCAACATACTAACTCACAGAAGAACGAGAATAAATCCCATTTCATGAAAATATACTATGAAATGAGTTATCTAACGAAAAGAACAAAGATTCGGAAGAATTGACAGATAAAATATTGTTCTATATTTAAGACCATAAATAAATATTTCAAAGAATAATAACGAAAAAAACAAGTTAAAGAAACTATGTACCTCACCACATAATGCTTTTTATTATCTAAAAAAAATTACATTCTTGCGATGTCACCGGTTGGAGCAGATGTTTCACAGATACAGGAAAGAGGAGACGTTCAGAGATGGATTTTGATAAAGCTTCTCCAGGATCACTTTTGCTGAACACACGTATTATATCACTAAACACGTACATCTTACACCGTTAGAGGTTTTGAGGAGGCATCCGCTGAAACAAGTGATCCGCATATTCGTAGCTGAGTTGAAAACACTTTCCTCATATCACTTCTAAGGTGATCAGCAAAAACATATGCACTATTTTTAGATCTAGGAACCACCATTTCCTGCTTAAAAATTCACCACATTCACCGTTGAAGTTTAAAAAATTGAGCTATCCAATTTTCTAGGGGTTACTAGAAAAATTTCAGCGATCGTCTAGAAGAATAATCGAAGAAAGAAGCGGTTCAATCGTACCAAACAATTCTAAGAACATAAACATAATTTAAAAAATTAAGTAAGTAGAAGACTCCGTTGGCTTCATATGGGGAATCAAAATACGCAAATGAATGTGAATGACCGCCCAAACGATGATGGTACCAGAAATTCATCAAAATCCGAAGAAGATCACTATCGAAACAAAAACGGATGAACTGAACACATGGTTCGTTTTCGACTCGAGGGACTTTTTAAGTTAGAACGTTCATCATACGATGGCTCTTATCTCAATTTCCATCCATGAAAATATGCTGTTCCTTAGCAATTTTATGTTTGGCGATAAGAGTTCACCCTGAAGAAGAAAAGATTCATCATGTTCTTTCTATATAGGATCTAGACTATTTTCAATGAGTTTTGTTCAACTTTGAGGTACGATATCATATCAGACAGTTGAAGTACTCTTATTAAGGAAACTTAGACCTATCTGTGGATTCGGCTAATGTACAATTGTAGTTGTCATGTTGTCGTTTTCCTTAACTTTTTCCAGATCATCTACATCATTTTTCATTCAAATCATAACTAGGAAATAAACAAAAAGTAAACGAAAAATAAGTTTGAAACATAAGTAAAAATTAGGATGAGTGAACAAATAAATGTATGTTGTTATTAATAAAAATAAATTGCGACGAATATATAAATAATAAAATCCAATGAACAACGTGTTGCAAGAATAAAAGATGAATGTTGACCTTCTTTTTCTCAAGTATATCGCCATAACTTGCGAACAAAAAAGTTTTAGAAAAAAACCTGGTTTATTTAAATAAACGAAAAATAAAGGCCTTCAATGTTTAAAAAAAGTAGAAAAAAGCCAAACCCAATTCAGCAAGGTTTGTATCATTTTTTTTCTCGGGATTAACTTCCTTCGTAACCCTATTTCGATACGGAATTCTTAATTTTCTCTTCGCACTCTCATAAATTTTTTTGAGCATGGAGAATATACCTAAGAAGTTTTTCTAAGAACTCAAGCAGCACATTTTCGAAATTGTCGTAAAAAATTCGTTTTGTCCATGCAGTACCGTCCAGATCTGATGACTTTGTTTACCAGTGATGTTTGTGCACAATGTGCCCAACTAAGGATGTAATAAACCTTCGCAAGCCCTCTTATGCTTGCATTTATAAATAATAAATAAAGATAACACATCTTTACGCGAAAAAAGCAATCTTTGGTCTGGATTATTGGCAAACATCTTATTTTTTTCTAAGGTATAATTAATAAAATAAATCCATCGAGAAGTGTTATTTTGAAAGAGGAAGAAAATCGCGCTTATATGGCACCTCTGGAGTTCTCAACCCTATTCAATAACAAATATTTAAGCTCTTCGTTCATAAAGAGTAATCTGCTGTTATTGTCAATTTTTTACGGACAAAAAAAAAAACAACAGTCATGCAGCCTATAAGAAATATTTATTTGAAAACAAGTTGGCAAATATTTATTTCTATCTCCCTGTTCACCTTTTTAAACCTTGCATTCTAACTTGTAAAAAAGAAAACAGTATTTTTCCCCTCAGATGATAAAAATAACGCTACCTAAAGGTCACTCCAAAGTGTTGAAGGATAAAGGGCAAAAAAATAAAGTCACTGGCGCCGACTGTGCCACACCCGCCTAGTATTCATCGAAAAGATCACAAATGGATGTTCGGACAAAAATATCCGATCTCCATGCTCCTATTAATTTTCGGGTGTATGTCCTAGACACGTGGTGGACACTCAAAACGCAAACTCCGATAATCCGCTGTGAGAGAAGTAGCTTCATAAAAGCGCAATAGTGAAAAATTCAACGATAGTCATGAAAAAGCGCGACTAGAAACTGTTTTCGTAACTAATTTAGCACATAATTATTTCCGCTTTTTTCGCGACACTTTTTATCTTTCAAAAAAAATCTTAATTTCCGTACAAAATTAATATACTCTTTCCAATTAATGAAAGTGCTTATCAAATGACTTATCAACATTTGCAATAATTTGTTCTACCATTTCTGGAAAAGAATGGAATCCAGTGCAGTTATTTCGTGACTACAATGAACTTTTTAGCGAGGGAACAATCAGCAGCGGCCAAGTTAAAGGCAACACAATTCGAATCTGAGGTGGCACTGATTTCAGGTGGAGTATTCGTATACGGGATAGTAGATTATTGAGAGGGGGTGATTCCGTCCATTTCTTCCTAATTGCCGTAAAAAACGGCCCGGAAGATACGGCTTCGAGCGTTCCAGCGCGGTATTTCCTACAAGGAGTTCGATTTGAGCGCGCTAACCTTGTGCACGCGCCGCATCTTCAGGGCCATTTTTACGGCAATTAGGAAGAAATGGACGAGATCACCCTCCTCCCCATAATCTACGACCCCGTATAGGAACTCTCCACCTGTAATCCGCACCACCCCAGATTTGTGGGGTAATGCCCTTAAAATGGATGGCATTAGGACGGCTTCGAACCATCGATCGATTTGGGGGCACAGCAGAACATCTTCCCAATTACCCTGCACTCGGTTATAAGGTAAAATATGGTTCAAGAACCTCAAATCTGATGCATAAAACCTCACAGATGAGGAAGAAAGGAATCGGACAAACAGTTTTTGCAGCCGTTGGGAAAGGAGGGGAGCTTAACAACTAAAATGTTGGCTGGACACCTCCATGTGAACCACGACAAAGCTGGATTTTTACCGATTTGCTTAATTGCTAATAAGGAAGTTGGGGACTGCTTCCTGATCCGTCGCATTCTCTCACAGAAAAAAGAAAAAGGAAAATCACGTCAATTGATCGCTTAAAAATTGGCAAGCGATCAAATTTTACAACGACTTGGATGATGTATTGGCCGACATGAAACGGTGGATTGCCTCTAAGTACACCAACCTCCTCATAAATGTAATCAAATGGGAAGCAATCATTGAATTAGAAGTTCAGTACGTTCCGGAATAATTGCTTTAATATATTAATGTTGAATGATGAATGTGGATACTGTTTTTGTTGAATAAAATTTGTTTGAAAAAAATAAATCCTAATAACATCTTGCTGTAAGAACCTCCTCCGCAAATACTTCGTTTACTTCATAAACAATTATATGTAATGAGAAAAACAACAAAAATTAACTTCTGAATAGTGTAAGTAAAGAAATCCGAAATTTGATTCTCGAGGGAGGCTGGAGCAATCGATAGTGTCATTCTTTGCGTGGTACTGACCGCAGCCACTCTATGGATTATATATTGTGGGTCAAACTGATTCAATTAAATATTACAGGGTAAAAAAAATAGCAAAGATTATGATTAATAAGACATTTGTATACCTTATTAAAATATAATACAAAAGCTCCGCTCACGGAAACCACACAGCATGCATTTCTCACCTTGTAGATAAACAAATGTGATAAATATCCGTTAATAAACATGTGGTGATCCTCAAACGCTAATAAAGAACTGAGGTTATTGAAAGGATTATCCTCAGAAATAACCACTGTTTCAGGTTTCCATAATCTGTAATATCTTGGATTACGTTGAGAAATTGTCCTGAAAGGAACAACCACAACTTAGCTTCAAGGTGATTGTTTTTACGTTGGATAATTTTTTGTACAAACTTTCTTCCTCTGATTTCTGATAAATGAGAAGAATAAGAAATAAATAGTCATTATAACAACGAATCTCTCATCCTGGAAAATTATTGACCGATTATTCTACGAGCAGAAACTAAATCAGAAACTAAAAAACAATTTCCAAACGAATGAACGAATGAACGGGGTTGATAACAGTTACATATGTAGATCAAAACTAGTCAGTTATTAGACCACAGTGATCGTTGACAACTTTTCGTAAATATTTCCTGGATTTAGCGGATACCACGAGTTTATTATAGTGCATGTGAGAGTGCTATGCTGCTGCATTAATTCTGTAAGTGGTTTCATGAATTTTACTTACATCTTTTTGATGAGCTTACTGTGAATTTCATTACAATTCCGTGTGGTGTCCTCGTTTTATTTTCATTTTATGTTTCCCTCATTAGTTTAATACTTCTTGTATTATAGAACGCATTTTTGCACACTTTATACAAGAACATGTGGATCAAATTTTTAAAAAGACCCTGCAATATTTGAAGAAAAGCTTAGGTATAGGGCACTTGTTTTCTAGTTTGTTTGTTGTTGTTGTTGTTTGTTTGTTTGTTTTGTCCAATATTTGAATTATTCCAACGACCGTTGAGTAGTCGACTTATAACTTTACTCGAACTTTTGTCTTAAGAACTCTTTAAATTTACTTTAATTTCGGCTCTAAACCTCGAATAGTTTTTTTCTTTTCCGTATTCTTCAATGCTGATAATTTATTTCTCTTATCGAGATGTGTTCTTGTTGTGTTTTCACACGATCCTTGAATTACCTTCAAGATGTTCTCTTTTTGCAGATAGAACGGACCATAATGTTTGTGTATTACATCTCAACACCGCCCGTTCTTGTGAGTTCCAGGTCCATTACCAGCAAAAGTAATCGTTTCGGATTTTAGTAAGCATGAAAATTTATCTATTTATTTATAGTGAACTCAAGGTGTTCCGAAAAAATCTCAAAATGGAATTATAGGCACTAAAATAGAATTGATTAATTAAAAACCAATAGAAATGTCTTAATATCATTGTATTCCAGTTTTAGTGCAAAAATTATCGATTCTGATGTATTTCATGTCCTCCCATCAACGAAAAGTCCACACTTTTGGGGTAAATTCGATATTTGTGATGACTTGAAAGAAGAATCGTAAAGGAAATGCGGATACATTTCATCCTTCAGACTGGATTTCATCCACTTCGATCAGTATCATTTTGGAAATTATCTGTTCTGCAGTTTCATATAAATTAATCTATCCGGTAGCACAAAAATCGATTCTAGTTGTTTCTATTGTCTCAGTGACATCTTCGATAACCATAATTACTAGTATATATTGATATGAGTTGTTTATATATAAATAGATAATTATTGCTAAAATATTACAAAAAGGTTGTTACTAATAATTGTTACCATATGAAACTTTGATTCACGATATTTGACTAGTCGGTAGATAGGATGAACATTAACAGGTTTTTTCCACAATTCCCATTGTTACGTATCCATGGCTTCATTGGGACTGTGTACTTTGTAGTCCAAAACTATGTCGTTACCTATTGCTTTCGTTGAAGATTGGATTTTTATGACTATTTTGTTTCATTCACTTTGTACGTAATGATTTCAGTTTCTTATTCTACCAATAAATAAATATGATCCTATAAATATTCCATAAACATTGAAGGCCAAGTTTCACTGTAAATCACTTCACATTACCTAAGAATCTACTTACTAGAAGTTCTTTAATAAAATTCAAGTAGAGAGAATGGGCATTTTTCATAAGTGCTAGTCAGATCTGTGACTCAAACATTGAATCCTTGAATCTCACCTCCTTTAGTTCGCAACGACCGTAAGGATTGTTCTATACAATCATATCTGTTGTTTACCTCGTTAAAATCTGTTTTGTTATGAACGTTAATTCCTCTGAGTAGCACGGCAGTGGCCTTTAAAACAGGAACATTCAGTACTCCGATTAAAAAAAAAGCAGCAAGAAAAAATTAATTTGAATTTTAATCATTAATTGCTTGTTTTTTTTTTCGTATTCTTTGACTTTGGAATACCATATCAAAATTCTAAACTTCATACAGTTAGAGGCAAATAGAGTGCGTGTAGGTCGTTGTGGTCAACCAAATATTATTGTAATATTAAACGTTGTTACGGAATGTTTTTCTTTTTTGCAGTGGTTCTGGATAGAAGAAATGTTTCTGCTTGATGTCCTTAATGATATATAAAGAATCAGAGAAAATAAATCTTTCCACTATCTACGTAGCCAACTTAGAAAACACTCTTTGCTTTGTAAATTTCAAAATTCATTAAAAAACAAAGAAGTTTGTCGAGCAGTTGAAAACTTGTTCTTCAATTGTGGAAATTTCACAACTTAGCATGTTGTAAAAATTGTCCGAAATGGCTATCCTGAAACGATTAGACGATGAGTTTCGCCATGAGCAAAATTTTCTTCGAACGTTTTCCGTAGAGATTCCGATGGAAGGAGACTCAGAGATGTTTTCCTGAGCCGAGCACGTAACTTCGTAACGATGAGCGCGCCACGAAAATCCGACGAGCGCTGACCGAGGTGATGGTTGCAGCTGGCGCTGCCTGCTCGCCGTGTCCGCTAATCGTCCTCGTGCATCTAAATAGACTCGACCGCCTTCAGGCATCGGATTCAGTGTCGGGATTTTCAGGCGAGAGAGAGAGGGAGAGTGCGGAGAGGGAATGAGGGAGCTAGATCGATAGTAAGCTGCCTTCGCTCTTCCACCACTTCCCCTTTCAAATCGCAAACGTTGTCCGGCGGTGCTTCGGCGTGTATTGTGTAGTGCGCCTAGGCGGTGAAAAGCGCTCCTAGACGTCATCCTCGATGTTGGCCTGGGCGGATGTCACTCATTCATCGCCACGATTGTTCTATTCGTGAATCCAGTAATCGACGCCGCTTTTTTTTTGTTACATCCCGATGCAATTAATGCTGCTGCCTAGTGATTTGTGCGCCTACCCGCCACGAATGTTTCATTAATGAGCCTTGTTCTGATCAGACGTTCACCCGATCAGCCGCATTTAGTTCTGGATTTGAATGTCTGTCAATCTATTCATATTCGTTCGAACGTTCATTATTTTATTTCCTTGACTTAATCCATCATCCCTCATCTTGTTCAATATGCATATTTTTACGATTTCTGACACTGATTCCTTATTTTAAGGTCTCCGTTCCCATCATCAGAAGCTGGAACAATTCTAGCTCTGGAAAAGCAGGATGGAGAACATCCGAGCGTATGGCGTCGGATTAGCAGGCGGTCAGTTCGACGCCAATGCGTTCCTCAAAAAACCTACAGTCATCTTCAGAGGAATTGCTTTGGTAAGTTTCCTGCAACTCTATTTCCGTTTTTAATTCGTTCTTCAATTCTCTTCGTATGTCTCCATTAAAAATAAGAAAAAATTTGCAAATGTGGTTCACAGAGGTCTTAATGTGGGTTACTGTGGCGACTAATTTTTGCTGTGTCCCCTCTTTATGGGCAGTTCTCAAAACAACTGAATGCAGAATATGTTCATTCAGTTCTTTGAGAGGAACTGAAGTTTTTTTTTTCTTTTTATACACTTTTTCATAAGTTTCATTCTCTTTCTTTGACATCAGCTGAAATAGAGGAGAAAAATTGAGAGATCTTTTCTGTTTTGGAAGCTGAGACAACTTTCTGAAAGTGAGTAATGAGCAAGAAAGGTAATCTTTGTTGTTGGATATCAAGGTCGAAACGTTTCAGATAAATACTGAGGTTTGTTCCTAAGCATCCTCATAGAGGTCTAATAGCAATGCAGCACGCAAGTCCTTCTTTTAGCTTAGCTTAAATCTGTGCTTCGAAAATAGTCTCAAACTCCTTCTTTAGCGTTTAGGTTATTCTGTATAGGTATTTTTCTCCCTAGATTCCCATTTCGCTAGTTATATAAAAGATAGCATCCAGTCCACCATAGTGAATATTTTTCTCCTCTATTCTCATTTCTCTAACTACGACTAGAAAGGAATGAAGAGACGATCCGTGAAAAAGATATTGGATCTCTTTTCTATTCTCGGACATTTGAAGTACTAAGTCTTATAGTAATTTTGCCATTCTCAGGATTCAATTGTGATTCATGAGGACAGACCAGATCTCTTTGTCTTGTTCATGTGAGGCGACTTTTTATTCCTAATAAATTGCTGTGAAAATAAGTGCACCAGGAAAATGTTCTTTCTGTTTTTTTTTCCTAGAGCGCTGGATTATTGATATAACAGATTCCTTGTCGGTGAGGTTTGAAGTGAGGATTTCAGGGTGAATACGATGACTTTCTCTAAAATCCTTGTATTGCTGGAGCACTTACAGTTATTATAATTTTAACAATCAATAACTACAATTATTATTACGACTTACATCTTCAAATCCATGGTTAAAACAATGGTTTCTTCTTCTTTCCTTCACTCCAACTTTAATAGCAATTTATCGATCAAAAAGAGGTCATTTAGATCTAAGAAAAGTACTATTTGGGTTTGTTGAGACTCGCCCAGTATCAACGATGTATCTTAAAGGCATCACCCCACGAATCTGAGGTGGTGCAGATTTCAGGTGGAGTATTCGCATACGGTATGGGAGACTACGGAGAGGGGGGTGATTCCGTCCATTTCTTCCTAATTGCCGTAAAAAACGGCCCGGAAGATACGGCTTCATTCGTTTTGGCGCACCATTTTGTACAAGAGGTTCGATTGGAGCGCGCCAGTCTTGTGCGGCGCCGCATCTTCCGGGCCCTTTTCTACGGCAATTAGGAAGAAATGGACGGAATCACCCCCTTCTCCATAGTCTCCTATCCCGTATACGAATACTCCACCTAAAATCTGCACCACCTCAGATTCGTGGGGTGATGCCTTTAAATTTCTGAGGTTTTTTCTGGATACAGTATTTGGTAAAATTTTATGTTCAGTTCACTGAGGTGAGCAGGCAGCTGACTCTAATTCTTATCGTTAGTAATTATCCTTAAGCAAATTTGGAAACGGAAGGATTAAGTAGACCCTAATCGTTATTTCTCTCCTCCAAAATCCATAGTTTTGCTTCAATACAAAGACAATAAATTACGTATGATGCGCTTTTTGTTAAAATTCTCTTTAAAAATGGAAAAATCCTTGTTTGCATGGGTTCAACTTAAATGAGAATTATTTCTTAATTGTCAGTTGATAACGTTTCTGAGATAAGTGGTTCTCGAAAACTTTTTTTGCAACTATACTTCCGAAGCTTATATCCAATAATCCGTATTATCCTTAGAAATTCTCCCAACGCGCCAAACGCTGATATGACTCAAATTCATCATTCGCGCTTAACATAATTCACGTCCGTCTCGTGGGACTCTGTTGGGACACATCGATTGTTGTACGAATCTCGAATAGTAGTGAAAATGTTTTGCGTGATGCTTTATGCTTGAATTGTTTGAAATAGTGGCAGTAATTCTCCTCACGTCTTCTCCATCAACCTCACTTCCTCAACGGCACGCAATTGATTTTATGGTGAGATGGCTAACACAGAACACGTAAGAATGTTCCCATGAAACACCTTTGGCGCACCTTTAGCGTAAATGAACCGCGTAAAAAACACATCATCCGGAAAGTGTGTCCAAAATCCTCTAAATCTCTAAATCCGAACATAAATTCAAAATCAGAATATTCAAATCCACAATGGGTGCTCTTTTTTCTACGAAACCACGTCGAGCGTCTATCCTCTCCTATAACGATGTTTTTTTCAACGACGAGGTCCTAACTGGAATCTTCCGCCGTTTCTAAAAATGCGCTTATAACAGGGTATTCTTAGCAAAGAATACTTTGAGAAACTAATGACATAGAGAAAAAATATTTCGATCTTTGTTGAGCTTTCAGTTGCTCGTTGAAACTTCAAATTATCATCCACAAGAGAATTGTCCGGAAGTTTTTCGGAAAATAAAGAAAAATAGAGATAAAAATTAAGGTTGTCGTGAATTATTCTTTAATGTGTTCACTGAGTTCCTAGGGATTTTGCTTAGGTTTCTAAGAAAATCCATTTTTTGAGATTAAATTAGGCAGAGTAACTCTTTTTGATCGAAAAGAAATATAAAATAGTATATAAACAATAATAATAACATAAGAAACTGAGTCCATGTCTGGAACGTCTGAAAGCAACAAGAAGAAGAACCTCACAAAAAAGCATTTAAAAAGTAGGAAGAAAACTAAGAACCGATGCAAAGTATACGGCTGTAAATTATTACTTTTGCGTGAAGTTTAAATCTTATTGTTTCTAATGTGAGATGGAGATTTAGACCAAAGAAATTATACATGTTACTGGAAACTCATTATTTAATCATGGCAAAAGTAATAGCGATTATGTTAAACGAATAATGGAAAAGAAGTGACGGAAGTTTTTATCAAATCTCCCAAATTTTCTTGTGGTTCCATATTGTTGCAATCAATGTTTCACACAAACTGAGATACATTCATTGTAAATTTCTGTCTTTTAGCTTCCATAACACACGAGACGTATTCATGTATAGGGATATGATGAATGACTTACTTGACTTGACTTAATCGGAAGACTGATGTCATCGCCTGACCGATTTTGTGATTTTTGATAATTTATTTTCACATGTCTCGTTGTTATTCATTAAACTTATCTCAAAATACATTGTTAGGGATATGATGAATGACTTACTTGACTTGACTTAATCGGAATACCGATGTCATCGCCTGACGCGATCTTCACCGAGGTGTTCCGTCCTTGAACATAGCTCTCCCACCCTTCTCGATCTTCTGCGAGAGCTTGCACAGAATCAATCCATTCGTCGCTATTCCATCTCTTGCGGAGCTTCACGTTTTGCCTGAACCACCTACTGATGCCGATCGTACTCATGCCCTCCTTCACCACCTCAATTAAGAACTTTCGTTTTCAGCCAGGTGCTCTTTTAAAGGTTGAACCCGACAAAGACAAACTCCTCAGAAAACGCGGAACAAGGCGACTTCCTGGTCCCCTTGATATATGACCAAAGAAGCGAAGATGATTTCCTTTAGCCAATTCCTTTTTCCTTCGATGCCGATGGAAGATGTTCATATCTTCCACGTGTCTTCCGCCGGTTTACCACCTTGATTTCCGCTTAAGGATCTTCAGGGGTGTCACATACCCTAGGCCAAAAGAAGCCAAGCAAACTCTGAGCGGCTTCCTTTCCATGCAATAAACACTCTTCATTACCGTGGATGGTGGTGCACAAGTCTCTGATCCGTACATCATGATGGGGCGAATTGCAAGTAGGTATATTCCAGGTTGACATCATTAGTGATGAGTGTCGTCTATTGGTATTTCTTCAAAGGACCACAAAAATCGCGTTATGAAGTGCCCCGTGGAAAAATGCATACAAGAAGGCCGTTTTCCTCACTCTTTTCAGAGCAATCAGGAAAATTTGCTCATAAACACGCTCACATTCGTGACCTACGCCTCTAACGTCATTTTTTCCTGGAGAAATGAAAATAGTTAATCAAATTCATGGTAAGCTATTTGCAAATTCTTCATTTGTAGGTCACAACCATAATCATTAATCCATTTCAGTGATTCTCTGTAGTAGTGTAAATCAGTGATAGTTACATCTTTTTTTCCTTTTGACCTAATTAAAGCAAAATAAATAACTAAATAAATATCAAAAAATATATAAGATAAGTATAGATACAAAAAGGTGCACATGAATTTCAATATCCATTTAGAAAATAATAGCAAAATATGTCTATGCACTATTTGTGCACATTTATTTAATGTTACCAATTAAATGCACTTGTGTTACTCTACGAATTTATACACCTAAATATCTGCATTTGATGTACTGCCGAAAAAAATCAAATTTTAATTCATTCGAAATTCTACGAATCAGCTATCTATTCTCTAAACATTACGAAATCGTAGCAAAATTCTTCTTGGGCTACGCAAAAAAAAATCAATTTGTATTTTCCGCACAAAGCACCTAAACAGGAGACTTTGCTCCAATAATCAAGTTTGCAATCCTGCCTTGTCGCTGTGATTGAGTTTCGATGTAAGTTCTGCACCACAATTTTTTTTTAACGCTCCACGAGAGAATGCTCGGAGAGTGGCTGGACGAATTTTTATGATGTCGTCGAGTTGATTGAAATGTTGCGCTTTTGGGAGGAAACGGACGGATCCCGCTCTCAATTTTCTCACCTCGATGGTAATTCTACACTATGCAAACAATGGATCTGAAATGCTCAAGTACAGGAAGAGGAGCCTTCACAGGGAACAGAACAAAAGAACAAAGATAATCAAGGAGGGCATTTAAAAGGACCACTGACATTTGATTTTTTTTGCGTCCAAGACATCCTGATTTTTCCTACAAAAACGCTGCAACGGCACCAAAAAAATGAGAAAAGTATTTGAAAGTTAACGCGCTGATTATTCCAAATCCACTTTTTACGGCAACTTTGTGCTTGTACCAATATTTTTAATAGCAAGTTTTTTTTTTAGCAGAATTTCTACTGAGGATACCTTCTTAAATGAGCCTCTGACTGAAGTTCACCGATAAAATGTTTAACCTACGAGAGGATGCTTGGGAAAATGAGTTTTGGAAACTCCACAAAAGTTTAACTTGTGCACTGCATAATAAATATAAAAATTTTATTCACCTCAAAACATTGACACCTTATCAGTCACATTCTTCCTCAAATACTCACTTTTCGACCTGCTTATCCATCAAATTCATTTGAGGGATCCGATTAATACTTTCTACGTAGAAATAACCGGTTTCATTCTTTTTCTGTTAGGGAATTCTAGAAACGTAAGAGTTAGAAGGCAAAAAAACTGAACGCAGGAAAGAATTCCGAGACTCTTCTCATTCTTTGCCTTGAACTGAAAAATGAACCATTGTCAAGATTATTTCTTCTCCCAGGAACGAGAATTTCCAGTTCCACGACACTCCTCTCTGCTGAACATTGGTGCTGAAACAATTAGTCGCAAATAAAAAAAAACATCAAAACAGTTTTGGTTCAAACAATTTTTTTTTACTTCAATCTTAAAGGTATCTTTGTGAAAAAATATTTTTGGTGGAGTTGATAGACTTCATGTTAAATCTTGAGACATTCCAAATATCGTCCACACAATTTTGGAAAAAAACAAGATTAATTGAAATTTCTGAGAAGAGTTCATTTAGCTTTAGTCTACAAGAATTAATATAGATCCATCAAATTACGACAATCGTATAAAAGAGCTCACCATAAAAACTTAATGGGATGAAATTAATGAACCAATAAATCCATCTTCACTGGGATTTCGTGATTTATAAGCTCTTTTCCCTGTCGCTGTCTTTTCGAACTGAATCCCCAAACTCCTGCCTCCGTTAAGTTACCCAACCCATTACTCTAGCTGCATAAAACTCTGTGCGAGCTCATTAAATTGTCCTTTTTTTATCCGTATACAAATGAATATCCTGAAAAACGCGACTTTTTGAAAGTTTCAATTTTCTGAGGTTAAGCCGGACGAGACGGGCTGTTCAGGACAGTTTTTCTCATTTTTCCCTTTTTCATGATTCTTAGAGCTGAAAGCGTTTCATCCATGATTTTCACATTAAAGCCTCCAGAACTCAAATATGCATGTATTCGTTGTATTTTCATTGTATTCTTTCAGCAGGGCATATGTAATTCCATATTCCCAATGTCGGAAAAGGGATGACGTTACCAGGATTTCGAAAAAGTGGTAGAACTCTCAGTTTTCGGAGAATTTCTGGACGATCTTCATTTTGAATAAGGAGGTGTCATTCTCAGCGATGAGGGATATATAAGGACGGACACAGAAAATTTCACATCTACCTCAATCCAATAATTAAAAAAAAACAATTTGCTTATCTGAATCTGTCTTTTGTTCAATTCAAATGGTAACTCATTAGGTGTTGAGGTTTTTTTTTTTTAAAGTTTCATCTACTTAAGTAGTTATTGTTATTGTAAGTTATCCCTGCTCTTCTAAAGAACAAAGAAAGTCAAGACAGTTGCTAGTTACTGCTTAGTAACACTGAGCTTTATCATGTTCCTATAGCTTACCTACGGTATTCAAATCCACGAGAACACCTTTGTTTTATTTGAGGACGAATGGCTAGTAAATTGCTTGAGGAAGCACTGAAAAACTTTCCATTTGCAATTTTGGATCAAACATTGCTACGAAAAAGCCGTAATAATAATAATAATAATAATAATAGTAATAATAATAATAATAATAATAATAATAATAATAATAATAATAATAATAATAGCGATAATAATAATAACAATAATAGCAAATAACAACAATTATAACAAAAATAAAAGCAATAAAAATAGTGCAAACAAATATAACAATACGAAAAATAATAATAGTTTTAATAACAAATATAGTAACTGTAACAATGAGCATAAATAAACACAAATACATATGCAAATCTGACTCATTATTATCACTCTATACTTGAGTTACTACTGCTACTACTTAGCAGTAACAAATTTACAATTATTTTAAGGTTCTCGCTGGTATTCTATGGTTTAGCATATCAAAAGGTGGATGGCATCGACTTAATGGAAGTTCACATCATCAGGTAAGACATGGTCATAGACTGCTGAAAATCAGTAAACGATTTTTCCTGGATTTTTCTATGAATATCGTTCAAATTGTATAATTTAGATATGCCTTTATGGTAGTAGCGCTTCCACGTGTTCGTTCGCATCGGCTCTTGGATTTTTTTCGCTTGTTGGTGCTGGCGCATTGCTGTTATCAGACGCACGACTTGAGCGGATATCGTCAATCCCAACGAGAAAACGTGTTGTTACTGGAGATTTAGCAGTATCCGGTTCGTTCGTATCCTTTGAACCTGTCCATAGGAAAAGATTACATTTGTAATTAATTCCATGCAAAAATAGTTGAATTTTTTTCATTTAATTCTATGCAAAAATAATTGAATTTTTTTTTCATTTTCATTGCTGCTGACTACAATAACTTTAGCTGATCAGAAACTGCAATTTTTTAAACTGAGATGTCAAAGATCCCACGTTACGCCAGTGCTTGTGCTTATTTTTTTTTTCGGAGCAATAGTAATTAAGCAGAAATTATTGGTCAACCTTAAAGCTCACCTAGAACAATCGATTTCTTAGTGAATTACTCTGACCCCTCATTTTTCCACAACAAAATAATGCTTATTGATTGTTTTTCATCGTAAAGCGTTTTATGCTTCCAGTTTTCAGAATTAAAAGGGGGTAGTGAAAATGGTGAACGAATGAGTGGATTGCTGCTGAAGCGAGAATATCCGAGGGAAAAATTAGCAGATAATATAAGGAAAAAAAATAAAAGCTGATAAAACAGTTTTTGAGATGACGAGATGGATCATTAAGCATTTCAAAACTCCTTATTTATTCATTTGTTTTAAAAAAAAACGTTTGAAAATTCCTTCTAGTACTTTTTAGTGGCGTCATTTGTCAAAGCGTTCTCCAGTCTTTTAATGGAAGCTGAAGTTCAACAGTCATTAATCATTTAATGTTATATGAATAGAAAATGACCACGAAATGTTTCAGTTATCCTTTACCTCCAAAATCCATAATGTTTAGCGAAATACGTGGAATTAAATGTCTACAGAAAAGTCGTTCTGAGACAACTATAAGTAAATATTCTTATGGACCTTATATTCAGCGCAAAAGTAAGAAAACGGAAGTGTAAACTACGAAACTAAAAAATCAACATTTCTAATTTCTAATTAACAAAAGGAATATTTTAATAGTTATTTCACGTAGGTGGATGTTCGTTCTAAAGCTCATTTCTGAGGACAAGCAAAAATTAGCAAGTTCTTTTCTGTCATCCTCAAGGATACAGGCAAAAGTTTCTGGCGTTAATCAATCCGCTTGGAATGCGCCCCACGTTCACTTCAATTCACAATCGTTTGAGGTTTACGAACAAGTGGCGTAAACAATGACTTGCGGTGGCTAGCCGATGGGTTAAGTCAGTGTTTTTATCCTCCCAGACAAGTCTGGTACCAATTTATCGACCCTGAAGGGATGAAAGGCTTGGTGAGCACTAGGGCAGATCCGAACCTCCGATAGATCGTGCAGGAAGCGGAACCTCTAACCTCTACAGTACACCCACCCACGTCATCCTCCAATAGATTCTAAATAGAAGATTGCATTCTTGCATATTCATTTTTCAAAAAAAAAATAGGAAAACTCGAGCTCATCAAATCGTTCGGATTTTTTGCCACTTTTCTGCAGCGCATAAATGGAAGTGCATAAAGTCCAGTTTCATCCTATTTGTTGTTGCAAAATTGAGTCTTCTGGGAATCATCCGAGGGATACTTTTTATCGTCCCGTTGATTTTAACGATTTCTTTTTCCTCCTGGCAATATCTAGTCGGCTAGAATTTGAAATGATATTGGAATCTATGGAAATAATTCATCAGAACTGTATTCTTGCTATTTTAAGGAACCTTGTAGAAGTAAAACAGCTGCCTAAAGAATTCAAGCGTTTTGATGAGCTGACGTCATTTAAATTTTTTCTATAAAATTTAGAAATGCATTCTCCCACTCGAGGTCTATCCAGGGATAACGGGGAAGGATTTACACACGTTTGCTGATTTTGTGTACCCATTTCTTTCAAGGAAGAAGTAGGACTTCAAATTACAAACTGTACATTTCAATCGTTTATAGTACATTTTCTATCTATTTTACTTCTTGTTAATTGCTGAATTTCTGGGAAAAAATTAGTATATGAGAGTAACCTATGTTTGCTACTAAATACTGTACTAGAAGGATTTCTTGCAGATTTAATCGCCAATGTTTCCTCGATTTGTATGTGAAGACACTACTCTCTACCTAAAAGTAGATTCAAACATTAAAATTTAACATGGCGCATGACGTTTTTATCCAGTTATTCTGTAAAATTTTTACAAGTATTTTTTAGCCATATTTACCGTCATATTTCTCGTCGCTTTCTTCACATTCTGGAGCAAATTCTCATCATTCGAGATTGACGAACCGTATTCCTCTGGTTATGCAAAACTTGGCATACTTGTCTCATTTCTATCAGCGTTGGCCTGGGTAATTACCTAAGACTATAGTTTTAGCTTTTTACTTTTTTTTTAATTAAGTTACCAAATCAATAATATAGTATAAATCTGCATAAACAAAATATTTTCTAGGGTGGTGCCGCATTCTTCGCTTGGAGACGATATGAAGAAGGAGCGATAACAGCGCTAGGTACAAACTTCGACAATGAATTTAGCGGAATAGATGGGGATGTTCAAGATGGTTATGGATACGGTGGAAGTTCTGATGGTAATTTTTACAGATGTTACATATTTTCGACAATTTTATTCCTTCGAATAAACTTTGTTTTTTAGGTATTGGTGCTGTCGGTGTATCAAATACTTCCTACCAAGCAGGAGCACCACCGACGATGCCACCACCGACTAATCCTAATCCATTTGTGGGCACCGATGGATATGGCTATTAAAGACGAAAAAAACGCTGCAAACGCAGAAAATTAGGGAAATCTAGCTATATGCCAAAGCTCAGCAGTCTCATTTTATCCGCAAAATCATATTTATTCTGTATTTTATTTATAGTAATAGAAAATCAGGTTTTTAGTTCAGGATTTCGTTGTATTTTTGATGCGCGGTAGTGATTGCACATAATAATAAGTAGGCGAGTTGCTTATACCCTGAGTTACGTAAAAATTTGTCCATAATTAGCTCTTCAACTTAAAATTAAGCAAAAAATTTCACTTGTTGCTGCCGCTATGCTAGCGAACATGTGCAGCCATTTCAAATTATTCCATAAATATTCTTCGTGATTAGCAGTTACAGTAACCCATTGTTTCATCAAATTTCAGATCTCAGTTGTATAGATTTACTGCTTGACTTAATTGTGAACAATTTGAAGTGTAGTCTTTGATAGTAGTGCTAGCTTTATTCTTGTCATTTTTAATTATTAAAATTTTATCGGTATAAATATGATGCATTCCTTAGTGTCGCTGAAGTAGTGAATTTTACGAAGTTGAAAAAATTCCATCCGGTTGAATATAACTCATCGAGGATCATTTGAGTAATCATTTTTAATAGAGAAATATAATCATTAAGTTGAATTAAGGCTGTAAATCCTATGTAAATCCTATGCGGATTTATAGACAGCGGTGAATATGTTCAACCGAGTGACTGCGACGCGTCATCGATTGCGGCAGAGTCGAGAGAAGAGGGTTCTACGTCAAACTGAAAAAGGGCATGCGGCGAATGCGTTGCGGTCGTCCATTTAAAGAAATTTTGCGCCGAAAAAACGTGATGATCTTACAAGATTTACGTCTCTTCATTACCTTTTCTATCCATATTACGTACCAATCCATTTTTTCCATGCATTGGTTTTCCATACATATTTTAAAACACTGGTAGCTCAGTGTTAAAAAAAATGCTTCAAAACCAGGCTAACCACAAAAATTTTCTCGATTGTCACCCTTTTCTACGAGATTGTGTTTGAAAGGTCGCTTCCTCTTGGGTTCGTGAATCAATCATAGAATGAAGCACGCAAGAATTATAAATACGTATGCACTAGTACGTGGATGCATTTTCAATTCAGGAATAGCTGTCAGGATTGCTACTTAGAAAATAGAATTTCTAAAATATGGAATACGCATTGGTGAAGAAGAGAGAAGTTTGTCTCCCTACCAGAAAGTTAACAGATAAATTTTTTGGGATTATTGCGCTAAAATGTTTATTTCGTTTAGGAGATACGGATTATCTAGTTCGTTTATGGTTCGTTTAAACAAAAAAGTAAAGTGCAGAGGGATATAAAAATGATTTGTTCATTAATAGGGTAGAAATCTCCCGAGGATATCAATAAAACTACAGATGATTGGCATTTCCGTCGCTATGATCCCATATATCCAACCTGTCCTAAAACGTTTAGTAGGGATGAGTCAACCGAGGGCAAATTGCTCATAACTCCCGTCATCGTTCATATTTGTTTCAGTCATGATCTGTGCCTCATCATTCCTTCTCGTTTTTTTTCCCCTTTTCTTGAGCAGAATTTTAGACATTTTAGTCAAAATCTCAGTGCTCACCATTTGCAACTAAAACTCAGATCCCTAAATAAATGTGTCTTTTTCCCTTCCTGCTGCACTACATACGGCCTAAGGATTTTAGGATGATTCCCATCATCTTAGCATCCGGAATTTTCGCTATCTTGCAAATCACAAATGCTGGAGAAGGAACAGTGAACGTTTTTGGATGTGTTTATTGCAAAGGAAGATCACTCAGAAATATTACCGTCAAAATGTACGACGTTGATTGTAAGTGACATACTCTAAAAACATATAAATGAAAAAAAAACTTTAAAAACACCAAAAATTTCGAAAATGTCTCAATAAATGACAGAATTTCTCTTTGGTTGTATTTTAACCAACGACGAACAATGTATTCATAGACGGTAAAAATGGAACCAAAAAATGTTCCTTCGAAATATTTGATCTAAATCAACAAAATATCAGTTATATTTGTAATCCTTGATCATTGGGATTAATTGCGACGGTTTTCAGTTATTTTCGATTCTTTCATGGGGAAAACGAGAACAGACAGCGATGGATGCTTCTTCGTGAATGGTACTGCGATTGATCTAAGCAGCGATATCGATCCAGTGATCAATTTTTATCACAAATGTGATATGGGTATAGATTATGGGGTAGGTGTTTTTTTTTTTCTGCTCAAAAATTGGGTTGTAGGGGAAATTCACGTCGTACTTTTTTATATTTCTTTTCAAGGGTTACTTATTCACATAAAGACCAAAAATCAATACATCACGAATTTCCCTTTTCTTCGATAACCTTTTGCCATCTCTCAGTGAGCTTCATAATTCCGTTCGTTTAAAGAAGGATCTGTCCTTATAGGTGAAAAAAGGGTAAAGTGCTGATTAACAGCCTCTTATGAATTAAATCTTTTATCATCCAAAGCGTTTTGAGGTGAAATCAGCAGAAATCTAATCAGGCTCAAGCTCAGGCGAGCATGATGGGTGTAGCAGCACACCCCATCCGAACTCCAATAATTTTTGACAGGTGATCAGACTTTATTTATGACCACGCGCGGTCGTGATGGAACACAACTCTTTTACGATTAACGAGCTTTGAACGTTTCCGAATGACGAATTCCTTCAAATCGTGCAATTCCCGACATTACACACTCTAAGTGGTTATTTGGTTCCTTGGAAGGAACTCGAAAAACAAAAAAAAAACACGTTCAAAACCCCTTTAGGAGCATAATTTTCCTCTGATCAGTGCGGTCTGCTTCCGATATCGTTTGGGATGAATAATCGTGTCGGGACCAAAACCATTTGCAGACCATATTGTTGTAAATACTCTACTCCCTATCACAAATTATCAGTTGTTCGAAGAAAAGATCGATTTAGTCAAGTTAAATGAGCACATCCTAGATGTCCATGCACGAAATCAAACGAACTTCTTTAAGTTCATGAGGAGCACAAATATCGTGCTTCTTCACACATCTCAGTCTCCTCAGGTCCTGGTAAACGCGCAAAAAATGAATGTTTAATGTTTTTGTGAACTCCCGTATCGCTTAATGTGCGTTTTACTCGCACAGTGCTTTTATTTTATCGTCATCAACCTCGATTGGCCTCCTTGAATGTGGTTCATCGTTAAGATCAAAACCACCAACACGGAATTTTGTACACCTTCATTGGCACTGACTTTTTTGTAGAACATTGTCACCGTGAACTTTATGCGACCTTTCACAAACTTGACGAGGAAACCTTTAAACCCGGAATAAAAAAGTAAAATACCGTCAAAATACACAGTTTGATCTTCGGTCTTCAACATGTTGCAAAATCTGCAAAATTCAACCGAACCACTTTACTTTTTTTTCAAAACGAAAAAAAATCATTAGCCATTAGATGATATATTATTAAAATAAAGGCAATTAACTCTGGTGTCTCCAAAAATGAGCTAGCATTATTGTTGCAAAAAATGTATCATAACTTTTCCGACAACTCAATAGTTTCATTCCGGTTAAGAGGAAATTTACTAGTGAGTATTTGCCAATAATATCATAGTGCTTTCTAAATGCAGGATCTGATTCAAAACTTATGAAATCTTACCATCTGTTCGAAAATCAGAAGGTTTTTGAATAAATTCCAAACTAATCTCTAGATATTGAAAATTGGATGCATGAATAATTAGTAAAAATTAGCTGTTAAATATTTTCATCTAACCGTTGTCCTGAGATAGTCTTTTTTGTAGCGTTGCCTGCTTAAATCTCGTCTATTTCTGAAATCGACGGAGACAGTAAACACTGCGAATCCGGTGAACTTCACTTACATCGATGTCACATCACTTCCAACAAGGAAAGATTGTATTCACTGATCGAAGACGTTTCATATCAAGCTGTTCCTATTCGTTCAATCATCTTATTCACATATTTTCCTCTAAGATCGTATATTTTATGGTAAGATTTAATAAATATCTCCGTATTTGTTATTTCGAGAATTTAAGTTACTGATAAAATATTTCTTTTGAGTTGAACTAAATAAAATGGTCAGGAGTTCGCTTCAGTACTGGAATAGCCGGCTGAACTATAACAGTTTTTAGACATTGACCAGTTTGTGAAAGTAGTTAACGAGTAATTCGATAAAATCAACTACGAACAGCACTGGAAAGCGTGTCATTGCATTTCTAGTGTTCACAAGTTTGTCGATGCGATCTCGGCCTTCTTCATGGCTCGCGCGTATTCGATCGTTCCCTTCTACCGGATGCGAAAACGGATCCATATTATTACCTATTTTATCACTATCATCGTTATATGGTATAAATGTCATGGACCATCGACAAGCGATAGAAAGTATGTATTTTTTGTAACAAAACTAGACACGTTTCCGTTGATTTCTGTAGGAGTTCAAAAAACACTATAATGTTTACATTTTATAGCATTTCAAATGTAACTTGTGCCCATTTCCGCTGATTGTTCATTTAGTCGGAGAAAATTAAAGGTTATACCTTCTAACTGGCAAACTTTTATGGAGTCGAACATATTATCGCCGTGTTCCTTGGAGGTCTCAACATAACATCCCTATTCTACATTTCCGCCATAGAACTAGAATGTGATTTCCTAAAGTTTTTGTCTCCTACAGAATTTTCCTCAAAATTCTATTCCATGAACTCTGGACAATCACGTTATGAGTACAATGAGTACAACCTGTTAAATACGCCTCACTTCCGGCCTCCAACGTTTCCCGCTAGAAGCATTTCCGAAACTTCTAACAAGAATAAATTCTCAGATTTACTCTGTTTAAATAAATTAATATATTTGTCAAATATTATGAACATATGATATTTGCAAAAAATAATGGAAAATAGCGAAATAGAAGTGCGTCGCAAAAAAGAAAAAAACATGCATAATAAAATTTAGTTTTTGTGAAAATTCTAGTGTCAAAACATCATAAAAGAATCCTTCAAAATAATGTTTCGCCAGAAAATAAGGTTGAGAAACAAATATTTGAGTAAAAATCCATAAGTACATTATTTTTCAGCGCCATTGGAACCAAATATATAGAATCAGCGAATCTTAGCTGTGATTCTATAGTTAACAACACAGTTGAAATCGTCAAATATCGAAATTGGAAGTACGACTTCCAATTTTTCGAAAATGAAATTTACAAGTCAGCTAATGTGTAAGTTCGAACATTTGTATTCTCATCTAATTCGCTATTCTATGTAAATTTTCTCATTCTTCCATAAATTCCTTAAACGATCCACCGCGATTGAAATTTTCCTGTTGCTCATTTCAGTTGTGAAACGATCAACAAATATTTTTTCTTTGAAAGGAAACCGCTATCCTTAGAAGAAGAAAAATATCCGTTGTCATTTGGTTTTGTTTTGTACAAAGATATTGTTCAGGTAACGAAATGGTTTTTATTTTTGAAATAATATATGTTTAAATGTAATGTCATAGTATTTTTCAGAATTTTTATCCAGGATTCTGCAGCCATTTTATTTTATTTTTTCATTCAGGTTTTATTAGAATTGAGCATATTTTATCATCCACAAAATGCTTATTGTATCACAGTCGATGGGACTGCTAGCAGACGGTTCAAGAACGTTATTATGGCATTGCCGAAATGTTTTAAAAATATGGCCGCATTTGTGAGTTTAATTCAAGCTGGATTTTAGCAGATGAAGATCAGGAAAGGGAAATAAAAAACAAGATTCCTTTTCCTTTCAAAAATAAGGGTTCATCCTAATGAAAGAGAAAATCTTTAACGTAGTCTTTTTTTTTGAATAGGACTTGTGATCAATTCTACCTAGAAAGATTTTTCATTGTTACGGTTCTCATGGTACTGTAGATTTTGTTGATACCAATCTAAGAGTTGAGGAACTGATTTTTCTGCCTCTTTCTCTAGTCCATCGGCAAAAAACCTCAGAAAAACTATCAACTAACAAACAAATACTGTAGCATTTGATCATTTGTCCAAATAGTTCGTGGAAACCCCTCCCTTACTATCGTTTGTTAACAGCTTCATCTGGAAAAATGTTATGCCTTTTTTGAGTTAAGCATATTTCGTTTTTTCATGTAGCTCTTTCTGTTGTGTTCTAAATTTCGTTTAAAAGTGCTGTTTAACCAGTGAATTAATTTTTTTCTCATCACTTCTAATAATTTCCAACCAAAGGTAGCATCCAATGAGAAGCAGATAAGAAATATTTTTTCTTGCGAATTTTTGAGCATTTCATAAACTTTGATGCGGAATATCGTTTTTTCTCAGCCTCTTTAAATTTCTGACGAGAAAAGGCAAGCAAAGAACAGCTAAATTATACCTAATAGAAATTTTTTATTAAATTCGCTAAAGATGAGCGCAAAGTTTGAGAAAAATCGCATTCAAAGTAAAAAATATTGAGCAAAAATATAGAGCGAATCGAAAAAAATACTGAGCATATTGATATTGTTTTGAATTCAGATCGGAAAACGTTCACAGTGGGGAAGTTACGGTATCCTCGATAACGTATATAATTGTTTCCACTATCTCACCAATCTTAAACACGGCTGGAAATACTATCAAGTAAGTAATTGTAACTTGTTACCATATTTTTTTCATTAGGAAAAAGTTTCACTGTTTCATTTATATCTCTCAAAGATACACATCCGTCTCCTCTTATGTACAGTACTTATCCGGCTCGGATCTACCAATACGAACAAATCTTGAAATGGTTCGCATAATGAAGGCTTTGAATGGATCGATCAACTCCGACATTGAAGAATATGAAATGGATCGCTATCGAACTATGGAAGTAAGGGATTTTTCGAATATAAAACCCCATTTTATATTTCTTCAAATATAAGATAACCAAGTAGAGAAAAAAAAAAACAATCTCATGGATGATTCCAGAAAAATCAGGTAGTATCGTTTCATTCCTAGGGGATTCATCCACCAGTTCCTCTCTACAAATCGGCTATGTCGGTCGCTGTACCTCGTGAAGCCGCCAATTACATTGTCAGAAGTCAAAAAGTGAAAAGACTTCTACGATATCTCAGTCATACATGGATTCCGGATGAATCATTCTGGACATCGGTTGCTGGTAATGCTCCATGTAAGATCCAATTGTTATTGTTCTTGAATTTCTCTGCCATATATATTAAAGTGACTAAAGTTTGAAAATCTTGATGCTTTTTGGATGAATCCTTCTCTGAGTAACGCTTCGAAAGCAGCAATTCTCAATCGAATAAAAAAAAATGTAAAAAATCAAATTATCGGCGTACCTACGGAAAAACAATACTGTATTCGAATAAAATATATACACATATTATATGCATTATATATATATAATGTGATATTATTTTATAGTATAATGTAGATTAAATCTGTAAAATAAGCAAAAAATTATTAGTGAATATCTGTTACTACAGTTTGTTGTGTTTACTTCATTGCTCGTTTAGCTGCATTTGTTTTTAATTTTTCTATTTGTATGAACAAGTTTTCGATTACGAGTCTTACAGCATTACTACATTTGATAATTTTTATTTTTTATGTGTTCAAAATTATAAAAGTGAGAATTTGGAAAAAGATTTTCTCTTATCACCTCATTTCAATTATTATTATTATTATTATTATTATTATTATTATTATTATTATTATTATTATTATTATTATTATTATTATTATTATTATTATTATTATTATTATTATTATTTCAATTATTATTCAAGGGTTGTAACTGCTTTTTTTCTTGATAACAGAATCATATACAGTACCTACGCAGGGTTATCCTTATCTTATATTTTCAATTAATGTCAATTAGTGTTTGCTTCAAAAACGAGTTGGTGAATATTTGTCTTGTTTCCTTTTTTCGAACCATCAACAAGAAATTGTTTGTTAAGTGCTCCGAGTTCCCGGCTCATTTCGCGCAAGAGACATTATTTGGCTACGAAAATACATGAAAATGAATCCACCATGGGAAAAAACAACGAGTTCAGTAGGTACCACATATATCGGACGATATCAAGTTTGGGAATGGCAAAAACCATGTGGAGGTATGTACTAAAAACAATTTTTTCTTAATCAAGCAATTAAATTATGGTGAATTGGTTTCAGGACAAATAAGGAGTTGGTCATGCGTTTTTGGAGTCCTTGATGTTCCGGATATTATTCAAAGACCTGAATTAATTGCACACAAACTTAGTCTCGGTGTTGAACCTGCAGCATTTATGTGTATTATGAAGGTGATTTTTAATGCGTCATCCTTTTTTCGTACAATACCATCATCGCCTGGGCGGAATGAAAGATTTTCATGTGCAATTATATCCAGGAAATCCGCTACCGAAGTCACAATCCAGTCGAATTCGATGCTTCAAGTTATGGCGAGATGCCAACTGTAGAACTCTACAGCGGAAAAAGAATTACAGAATTAAGACATCCGGATTGGTTGTTACAAAGTTCTTTTTATAGAGGATAATAATTTACCGTTCAAAACTTGTTTTTATTGTGCTAGGATAAATAAACGTACCTATTCGTTGAAATGGAAAAAGTAAAGGAAAGTATAGATTCGTTGCCACTATTTTTTAGGACATTTTTTTTTCTTGAAGGAAACCGAGTAGTATTTGTTGATCTTCAATGTTCAATGTAAAATGTCCTACAAATCAATTATGTGCAAGGTCCCATTCACAAAATGTAACTCACAATTTAATAAATCGTGACAGAAGAAAATTTATGAATATAAATGTGTATTTATTTCTGTTTTGTGAATCATACTGTGATGTGATATTTATTTATATTTTATTGTATTTATTATTTACTTGGTGATAAAGAAGAATCGACCTCATCAAGGGAGGACAGAAAAAAGAATATGACACAAATGTCCTCTACTTGTAGGATTCCGGATCCAAGAATACGAATACCAGTAAGCACATCATTTTCGTCAGTTCATCTTGCAATAGAATCGCTTCGTTACCATGTCGACCGTCTATAACGATGATGAACGATAGCTACGCGTTATTCTTGGACTTTTAAGAGTTCTGATATAAGAGTTCATGATAAATAATATGGAAACATTTGATACCGTTCCCGAGATACCTCTCAAAATCCGTTCTCGACCGATCAATCCACGGAAAACCCGTCAGAATCGATGCAAATGACAAAATAAATTTTTAAGAAGTCTACTCGGATATACTTGAGCATTTAGCAGATGCATTGAGAAGGTAGAACAGAAGAAACGCATTCATATTAACGAATCCTCACCTTAGTTCCTTGACAGCATGAGGTTTTTGGGAACACGCAGACAATTCCGCTGTCACATGTTGCGGAATTAAGATCGGTGCTATTTCCTCTGGAAGAAGGCACAAGATTCCGCAAAACACCGTGCAGGAAAAAAGCAAAAAGAAACTGAAGATACAGCGAAAATCGCTTACTCGCATGTAGGTGTGGGGCATCCAGCAGCATTTGTGCATTCCCGTAATCTCGTGTATTTCCCACATAATCCACAATCATCTGAACACACTGTTCCCTCACTCCATTCGTTCCAGTGGCCAGTACAATCTATACACAACTCTTCTTCCAGGCGAGATCCACTAGAATTGAAAATTGTTAGATCCTCCTGACTCTCTCACGTTCAAAATGAAGAGTTGAAATTTTTGAGGTACCTGCACAAAGTTAAATCATCTCCTGGGATACATACTCTTGAACGACCGCGTGATATTGCACCAGAGCATTCCTGGAACAGTTTTCTTTTAGCAGTTCTCAAAAAAAATTGCTAGAAACTGGATACCTACAGTGCAAACCGCTCCCCATTCACCCCATGCACTCCACGTTGGACTAGCTGCTTCAATAGTCACGGAAAGAGCAAGGAAAAGAAGCGTCAGTCGATGCATTCCTGAAAAATAAACCTATCAATAAATTTATCAAGTATACCCTGTTCGCTTACTACTGCAGAAAACGTATATCCAGCTAAACAGTTACTGTACTTTAAGGTAGATCCAAGGGGATTTCACTTCTAAGGATTCTGTTGAACTTCTTGGGTTTTTTCGTTTAAAATTAGTAAAATATTTTCCTCAAATTTTGCTCATTTCCGTGACATTTGACATCTCTTTGATTTTGTCGAAATTTGTTGTTTTTTGGAAAAAACTTCGAAAAGTTTTCAGGAACTGTTCACGTTTCAATTACCTTAGAAAAATTAAAAATCCTATAACCCTCTAATCCTAAATATCACCTAGGAGAAAATGAATGGTCTGTTGTGCGGCTAACATAGTGCCTAAAGTCATATTTTATATGGAATGCAGCGTCGGAATGTGCACATGTGATTCCATGACAGCTACGAACACAGAAATTAAATCGCACTGATCCATGCTCATTCTCTTATTTACGATAAGTGCTTCTCTGCAAAATGAATTCTTTGTTCTGTACATACATACGTGTACAGAGCGAAAAGAAAAATATTCCGGAACCCAGCACAAATGTTTCAATGATCATGAATAGATCAGAAATCGTTCTCGAATTGGTATGAATAGAACTAGGAAGTTTCAGATTGAAAAAAATCATTCTCGGGATTACTTTGGTGCATACATACTAGTAAAAGCTACACTAACTGTAATTAGTAGCACAATCTTTGATAACACTTCATTAATTTATTTTACAGTAACCACAGTAACCTGTTTCCAGTTCATCTTACAGTAATCATTTTAGATAGCTGCTTTTTTTTCAAACAAGTAGAGTTTTCTTTCACTTTCTCTGACACAGGGCAGCTATTAGTTAGTTATTATTATTATTTATGCTTGGTTATTAGTTTCTGATGTGAAGAAAGAACCTTAGAATATAAAGAATAGGTAGGCATAGTTAGAACTTCTCATTTTCGAGTGATTTTTTTTTGAGTAACAAACGACACTTCAATCTAAACTCAGAGAAGGCGACTAATTACGCTTTCAAAACCATGTCCTACTCATCGAGATTATTTACGGGCAACTGAGAATAAGGAATATCGTCCGAATAAGATATCCAGCTACTTCAGTACGTAAATGATAGAGACCACGAAAATCATCATAAAACATCATCTGATCCTTTCTCTTCGGTTTCCTCTTCATTTCTCTTCCATTCACTTCACTTCCGTTCATCCCTGTAGTTCACTCATCTTTGTCGACCAGGGTCTATGTTCCTCACAAACAAAACGCTACTTGAAAAATGTATGGAGTTTGTAGTGCAACCATACCATCAAGGACACGTGTTGCTATAAATACTCCTACAAGAAGCGAAATTTTAAGGTCAGCGAGCAAACCCCTTTTCGGATCGAGCAGAGACAGAGATCCGGAATGGCAGCTAAATAAAAAAACGGCGACGTCGCAAACCGAATATAATCCGCCCGCTGACAGCTGAGCACAGTGCATAGCAGTGGGCTTCCTCGATGCTACCGTATCCCGTAGTGATTTGTCTGGTTTGCATGTTTTCAACATTCACAATTTTACTGATAGGTTGAGAAAATACCACAAAGCTCTCTCAAATTCGTATTTCAAAAAACCACATAATATCGAGATGTTTGAGGGAGCCACGTTTGGGCAGATCCAGAAAACAACAACGATATCTTTAGATGAGCCAAAAGACCAAAATTCATCTTATTTTTCAGGTGGCAGTTGCTTCCTTCGTACATTCAGCAGGAGTTCGAAGGAAACGTCAATGCAAGTTTCCTCTCCTATTACTTCACCTTTTTCAACAATTTCTTCTCAAAAAAAAAATCCCTCTACGTAATTTTTTAGCATTCGGATGCACTAACTCCGAAATCACCGACACCGCAAGACTTTTGTTTCTCAATGCTCATAATGAAGCACGCTTAAGCGTTGCTAAAGGCTTAGAACCAAACAAATGCGGATTTCTGGGTCCTGCAAAGAATATGTATAAATTGGTGCGGTTTAATTTGACATCAGTAAAAATTTCACCACATTTAAAAAGTTTTCATTTTAGCAATGGGATTGTACATTAGAACAACAGGCTCAGGATTACATTGCTAACTGCCCGTCATCTATGGGAACGTTTAGTGGATATTCACAGAATATTATCAAGTGTGCTTAATTCTGGATTTTTCTTGGCTGTAATTTAATACAGCGATCTCTTCTAGATATACTGGAACATTCTCAAATCCTCTAACAAACGTAGCAACAGCTCTAACCAAATGGTGGAGTGTTGTTCGTCAGAACGGGAACACTGATCCAGAGAACAAATACGTGAACACAAATCTTTATTCTTTCGCAAATGTGAGTACATAGGAAAATTTTACCTCTTTACAAGGTTTCCATAAGATTTATTCAGTTGTTACATGCAGAATTTTTTAGTTGCGCTGAACTTAAACATAAAGATCGTATTTTGTTTTGAATTGAACTACACTGTTTTGCCTGAATTTTGAAAAAAAAATCGCATTCTGAGAATTACTCTTTCTCCTCCTTATGTAGGAATACCGCACTATGAATATAATCCGTTCCAACTGTGTTCAACCGGGTGAGCGCAGCGCATATGCCATGACGGACATTCATTAGCTGCTCAACATGCACACACTCCTCTATCTGCCCGACCTCAGTTGAAGTCTTGCACTTTAACACATTCGAAACTAACACTTTAAAATTTGAATACTGTTTGACGGAAACCCACTAATTGAAGATTTGGAGCTAACTTGCTTGTTAAGCTGAACGCTACTATCTTTCTGGATTCAGCTTTCAAGGAGCAGCTAATAGAGTTTAATAGTAGTTTAGGTTAATAGAGTCTTTGGTTGCAAGCGCTTAGATGAAGCCTGTAATCAATTCATATTTGAATTCTAACTTTATCTACCTATTGGTTGTATAACTTATTATTCAGAAGAAACGAACAGTCCCATCAATGGATTCCCCGTTTCTGAAAACCAAGAGATGCCAGGGAATAAAACCTTTTACCTGACAATAGTTTCGATTTCATAGCGTTCGAAAGTTTCTTTCTGGAAAATGATCCTCTTTAAGCGGTCCCAAAACGGAATAATCGCTACAAATTGACTGTTTACGTGTTTGAATCCGGATTCTTGGTTGTCAAATGAGAATCAGAACAACTCTTTTGAAAGAGAAGTTGAGGAATATTAGAAGATTTCACCATAGTTAATGTCACACTTACAGTAGTGGAAGAACACATTTTTGACCTGTTATCCGCTCTTGAAAAAAAAAACTGCGAAAAGTTCCACTGATAATAAATTGGTTACCAGTTTTTTAAAAACGTTCCAACTCAGACAGAGTGTGTGTTCTTTTCTCTTTTTTTTCCTGGTGCACCAATGGTGTAGGTGAATAGATAAATAAAAATTGTTTTAAATAACACATTGTTCAACAGGTTTTCCTATAGGTTGTGATCAGTCACAATAACTTTTCAGATGGTCCATGGAAAAATGACAGGTATCGGTTGCGCTTACAAGGTCTGCTCAGCTAGTAGTGCATTGACTGTTACTTGTCTCTACAATAAAATGTAAGTAATTTCACTATATTTTCCACATAATGGTCTCTCTCCTTGGCCATTTTATCACTATTAGTGGTTACTATACGAATGGTGTAATGTGGGAGAATGGCGCAGCTTGTACATCGGCAGCAGATTGTACAACTTATCCTGGATCAACGTGTTCAGGAGGACTCTGTGTTGAAGAGATTGAAGAGAGTGGTGAGTTTGTGCGGATTTATTTTCGGATTCTAGAGTTTCAAATCCTTCGATAACTTTTAATGTCAAAATTGCGGCTACCAGATAAGCAACTTATTAGGCTTAAAAATTGAATTTTTATGGCTATAAATGGAAAAGAGCGTATAAATTGTTCGTTATATTAAAAAGAACGCTACTTTTTTCAGTTTGAATAGATTGAGAATATGTTCCTGGAACTTTTTAGTACTAGTGCGAATACTCTTTCTGCGGATTCTCTCTTTTTTTTTTTGTGTGTGTGTGTTTTTGCACTATTTTGACACAAATAGCGATTTTCAATTGAAAATGAAATATTGAAAATCTCTTTTCTACGCAACTTTCGCTTGCTTCCTTCTCTCAAGCAAATTTTGTTAAAGTTTTTTTCGTTTAAAGTTTTATCAAAATTCAGATACTGGAGCTAACACTATGTGCCCATCGAATTCGAACATGACAGATGCGAGTCGAAAGAAATTCCTAGAGGTGCACAACTATTTGAGGTGAAACTGCAGGGAATCATAAGGATGTAGTGTATTTTTTATTTTTTGAAATCAAATTGTCCTTTTCTGTTACAGATCTCGAGTTCCTAAAGGCCTTGAACCTGATGCATTAGGCGGAAATGCACCGAAAGCGTCAAAAATGCTTAAGATGGTAGGATAATCCTAGCATTCACCGCCTACAGAACCATTTATCTTTGCGGATTTCACTATTTTTATAGGTTTATGACTGTAACGTGGAAGCATCAGCAATAACACACAGTCAAAAATGTGTATATCAACATTCAACATCAGCAGAAAGGCCAGGATTAGGCGAGAACCTTTATAGGACAAGTGCACTAAACGTTGATCGTGTAACAACAGCCGCTGAGGTAATGAACTCATAAATTTCATCGTTGACAACTAGATAAGCCTCAAGTTCTAGTCCTCACAATTATGGTGGGATGAACTTAAAAAATATGGTGTTGGACAAGAGAATATGCTAACTGATGCTTTATGGAATAGACCAGGAATGGCGGTTGGACATTATACTCAGGTATATGGATGTGTTATATATGGATGGGAATGAGTTAAGAAGTTTCTACCCGAAATTACTTTATTACATTATTTATTGTTATATCATCCTTTTTAGAAGAAGTTTTGCTCACCTTTTGCTGGTAAATTCGTATTCACTTGACTTTTGCCAAATTAATTATTCTTCCAGATGGCCTGGGAAACCACTTACAAGCTCGGCTGCTCCATCCAACACTGCCCAACATTCACCTATTCTGTTTGTCAATATGGGCCAGCGTAAGGATTTCTTTTTGCAAAGATTGTAAATTTTTAACTAACTTAAGGATGCCCTCATTTCAGTGGAAACTACATGAACCAAATGATATACACCATTGGAAATCCATGTACAGATGATTCCGGATGTCCAGGATCCTATACATGTAGCGTTACTGAAGGTCTCTGTAATGTTGTCTAGTGAAACAGGGTGTTTTATGTAGTTAATGATAATGTTAGTGCATTCAATAAAAGCTGTCATTGCACATTCACTCCTATTATTAGGTTGGTGCGTAATTAATTTCGGGAACGGTCCGCGTACTTCAAATTGCTATAACACAGCTCAAAGGCATCCACGAATCTGAAATGGTACGAATTTCAGGTGGAGCATTCGTATTCGGGATAGTAGATTATGGAGAGGGGGTGAGATGGAGTGACTCCTTACATTTCTTCCTAATTGCAGTAAAAAACGGCCCGGAATATGCGGCCCGTGCGCAAGGCTGGCGTGCTCCAATCGAACTCGTTGTAGAAAATAGAGCGCCGGAACGCCCGAAGCCGTATCTTCCGAGCCGTTTTTTAAGGCAACTACAAGGGAGTAGACGGGATCACCCTTCTCTTCATAATCTACGATTCCGTACACGAATACTCCACATGAAATCCGTACCACCTCATATTCCTGGGGTGATACCTTTAACTCAGAAATCTCAGCTGACTAGTGCTCACAATCCACAAATCTCCAAAAAGAACCGTAGAAGTATTTTTTGAGCAGCCACATACATATTTGTACGTGCACTCCACAATAAGTTTCCTGTCCAACAAACAAAAAACAAGGACATGCAGGACAAAAATAATTGGCTATTAGTTATTTACATGTGAGACTACGTAATGACCCACATAATCTACTATCCCGTATACGAATACTCCACCTGAAATCCGTACCACCTCAGATTCGTGGAGTGATGCCTTTAAACACAACTTTATTAATCGATATAGAAACCACCAGAATCTACACATCTTTTCCTACGAATTGGTAGTAAGAAAGCACTTTCAACGTCGTATGAATTAGTGGACTGTCGCTGGGGCAAATGTGAATAGAGAACTCGAAAAAAGTGATAGTCTATTGGGGAATGGTATGGGGAATACGGTGGGTGAGGGAGAACTGCTATATCTAGATGGAATAATTTTTGCCGGGTGACTTGTGTGGTATATGGCCTTGCGTTGTCTTGAAGCAGAATCGGCCCACCTCTATTCACCATTGCCAGCCACAATTTTTGCAACTTTCCATACATATGCTCTAAATCACAGCAGTAGCACTCTGCTGTAATTGTCTGGCCTGGTTACATGAAGCTGTAGTGGATCAAACACTTACAGCACCACCAAACTGTAAGCATGACTTTTTTGGGGTGAAGATCTGGTTTACGAAAAGTGTTTGGAGGGGCATCCTTATCTACCCACACAAATCCACGTTTCCTATTATCGTGAAAAACCCACTTTTCATCTACGGTTATAATATGACTAAGAATGGACTTATTTTTAACCGAATCAAATAGTTAGAACACGTGCCATAACTTGCCAGACACTGCTCTTCGGTCAGCTCCTGAGGCATCCTCTTTGACATCTTCTTTATCTTGCGAATTTCCGCCAAATGTCGAACTATCCTAGTATGATGTACGCCCAGGTCTTCTGCTAACGTCCGTTTCTTAGTCTCCGGGTTTTCTTCTACGGCTCTCTCCAGATCTTCATTACCAAGCTACGATCTGCGAGGGCGACCCGGTTTTCCTTCGAGATCAAAATCGCTAGAAGCGAATTTTTTAAACAAGAACTCCAATGTCCGCTCGTAAGGACAGTCTGACCCAAAAGCCCTCCTAAGGTTCCGAGAAGCTTCTGCTGCGGAGTGCCCCAATTTAAAATCGTAGAGCATGATGGCTCGATAGTCGCGTCGGTTCATGATTTTCCAGAGCCCTGGAAAATACCAGCTGAAAAAATTAAAGCAAGAGCTAGATATGTATTTGAAAGGGCAAATAAAGACCTACAAAACAACATTATATTTTTATATTTTTATAAAATATATTATTTAATTTATTATTTATTATTTATTATTTATATTATTATATTATATTATTTTTATTTAATTTATTTTATATTATTTTAACAACATTTTTAAACAACAATATTTTTACCGTAAATTATTTCGTCTCAAGGCAAACAACACCTATGTGTTGTTTGCCTTGAGACGAAATAATTTACGGTAAAAATTGTTTTATTTAGACTTACTTCGAAACCGAAATTAATTTTGCACCAACCTAATATTATGGTTTCAATTTTGAAAATAAAGGCACAAAAATGAGATCCAAACAATTGTGTTTTGTTCATGTTATTACAGTAATGAACTCTGAAGTAAACTAGTTGAGATCTTTTCTTTTTTGAATAGTCAATATATAACGATTTTTTGAATGCAATATTTTCTTACAACTGCAGACGAACTTGAAAGAGTCTTCCATAATATAAATTACAGTGAGTGGGAAATTGGATGGTGCTGACAATTTATTAATTTCTTCACATTTTCCAGCTTTAAACCATACTAAAGGCAGCGTACCACGAATCTGACGTGGTGAAGGAACCCGCAAGAAAAGCTAGAAATGGATCGATAGATTGCAGGATCCGGGGAGGTTCTGCTAATTCCACTTGCAACGCGCCACCTTTGTGCACGCGCCGCGTCCACGAGCGAGCAGTCGGAGATCAGTGATGTCTTCTTAGCAGCCTATTCAAGTAACCAAAGAATAAGCTGCTGAACGAATCGGAAAGTGTACAGAGAAGAGTGTGCTAACTTATCTCGTAGGAACTAAAGCGGTTCCAACGACGATTAGGGAGAGGTGAGCGCAACAACCATGGATACCTCATCTCTAGTTTTTCCGCGAATTCCCTCACTAGGTACAGATTCGTGGTGTGCTGCCTTTAATTACTTACTGGGGAATTCTAATCATTTGCACATGAAGAAAGCTCCTTTTTCTTCACTACTGATATTCGAAGAAGGTGACTAAAATTGCTGTCCAATTTTTGTACAAAGTTTATGCATGCCATGAGACAAAAAGGGTATGTTTCAACAAATTATTTTGATGAAATTTATAATTATTACACTCTGAATGACTTTTATTCCAAGTGACTTACTCTGAACAGCTCATATCTTTTTACTTTATGGGTGCAGGAACAATTGTTATAAAAATTAGCACAGAACATAAAACACGATTCTGCATTCCTGCACTTTTATGAAATATGAAGATGCTACCGGATCCTTTGCATGAACGTGAAAGCCCTAATAAAAATCAAACATCTGAAAAAGTATTAAAAATGCAGAAACATGATTTAAGAAATGCAAGACTCGTTCTAACTCTCTTTATTTCCTCATTCAGAAGAATGTGTACTGTTGAAGCTCGATACAAATTTTCAAATGTGGGACATTGTACCGATTCAATGTAGTGCTTCATCCGAAATTTCTGTCACTACTGGTTTGAGGATAACGAGGCAGAATTTGTTGAAACATTGACAATAATCCGACAAGAGAACAATAAGCACCTTTTCATGTTGGTTATAATCTAGTGATGGAACATTTCGCTATTTTTTTCAGTTGAGGATTTACGACACCCAATGTAAAATCACTGTAGCCAGTCCACACAGTCGCATCGCTATTGCTACCACCATCTCGTTGTACAATACATCCGCTCTGTTCGATTTCAATTCCTCAATTCGGCTAAGATCAACTGAGCTCAGCTATCCAGTGAGAAGCACACTTGAGAGGTCATTGATATGTGTGCGGTGTGTATAGAAGACCACTCGGCGCACCTCTCTCCGGTTCATCCTCACACTCACACCACAACTTGGCGGCAGCTTTTTCTACCATTATTGCCACCAGCACTTCCTGTCACTTCCTGACTATTGCCACAACTACGACCACTGGCCCCACTCTAATATATGAGAAACAGTTTTAAGTAGTGATGCCAATGTAACGGTATTTTGGTTACATTCGGTTCGCTACTTAGCACTGTACTCATGTAAATTCATGCACTTTGGTTATTAAACTCAAGGAACACGACGATTTGTTGAGTTCGAACAGAAACATTACGACCAAAAGGTAAGAAAATCGTGAGAGATTCACCAGTTTCCAACTTTAAAAAGTGCCAAAAATCTGAACCAAACCTTTAAACAAGTGACATATGGTGGATCAAGGAGGGAAAATCATTCTTACAACCATGTATTAGTCCTCAATTCATAAATTTCCTACAGGGACCTCAATGACAATAGAAATTCAGCCTGTAACTGGCAAAAAGCAAACTACTCACGATCCTCAGATATCTTCGTCATCTGCTTAAATTAGTGAGAATGTCAAGTCTAACGTAGATTAAAATTCAACGTTTTGTTTATTGAATACCCCGGAGAATCAAAATTTCTTGAAGAACTATAGTTCGATCATTGTATCAGTTACAGCAAAAATAAGTTGAGTTCCTGATGTTTCTATAAATAATAAGGTGTGCTCAATCAAAGTTTAACGTCTCTTCACTTAAAAAAAAGCCTTTTTTCTGCGCACTTAAAAAATGTCCCTCGATAGAAAAATGTATATTTAACTCACAAAAAATAAAAATGATTGATTTGACTAGTAATTCTGTCAACCGTGCCCAATAAGAATAAAAATGAGGTCTAACCCTAGTCAAGATTATAACCTTTAGTTAATGACTCGACCTCCAATGGTGTTCAGAAGCCATTGGAATTATATTCCTCATAAAAATTACATGTTTACTTCAGATTAGCCTCATGATATGGGACGGGTGTAGCGGAGTCGGTGGAGGGATCCATAGTGGCCGCACCCGGCGATGGTTCGAAGCCGCCGAAGTGCCAACCAAACCTTTCACCCCAGGAGGTCGATAAATTAGTAAAAGACTTGTCTAGGAGGATGAAAACGCCAACTGGATCATCGGCTAGCCCCTGCAAGTCATTGTATAGGACAACAAGTCTTCCAAAATCTCAACGATTATGAAGTACAGTAAAACGAGTTGGCGCATCCCGAGTGGATTGATACGGCGGAGACCTTTAATATTGTAATGAGCAATTTATGAGAATTTTATGGTGATTCCTCCGTCTTATTTTGAGTCTGAAATTAATCAGATTTTTTAGCACTGCTAGCTAAAAACGTCTGCACAACTCGCTCAGTTATCTGATAAGTTGAGAAGACATTTTCAGGTATAAACGGTACGACGTTTGATTTTATTTCTGGTTCAAAACAAGATGAACGGTAAACGTCTACTGAGCTATTCCGAGAAAATTCGGGAACTTATTTTCGATCACTAATGCAATCGCAAAAAGAAATTTTCATTTCTTCAAATGTATTAATGATATGTGAATTTGGTATAGAAGCAAATCGCTCGTAGATGATGTATTTCTTTCTCGGTAAGGAAAAGGCGAGATATTAAAGGCATCACTCCACGAATCTGAGGTGGTACGGATTTCAGGTGGAGTATTCGTATACGGGATCGTAGATTATGGAGAAGGGGTGTGAATCCGTCCATTTCTTCCTTATTGCCGTAAAAAACGGCCCGGAAGATACGGCTTCGAGCGTGCCGGCGTGCTATTTTCTACGAGGAGTTCGACTAGAGCGCGCCAGCCTTGTGCGGCCACATCTTCCGGGCCGTTTGTTTTTTTACGGCAATTAGAAAGAAATGGAAGGAATCACCCTCCTCTCCATAATCTACTACCACTTATAAGAATACTCCACCTGAAATCTGCATCACCTCAGATTCGTGGGGTAATGCCTTTAAACCATTATTTCCAGTACAATCCCTTTCTTGCGATTAAAAACCAAGATCCACGATCTCACATAAGATCCATTACTTCAAAGTTGGCATATTACTACTACTGAACCTTCTTTTACTGGCGGATGTAGCGTAGTTGGGAAGAAGTTCTGCTGCCATTGCGGAAGGTCCATGGTTCGAATCTGCCCTAGTACGGAAGAAATTTTTCATCCCTCAGATATCGATAAATTGGTAGCAGAGTTGTCTGGGAGGATAAAAACTCTAACTTGACATATCGACGAGCTTCACAAGTCATTCTATGGGCTACACTCACGTTCGTAAACATCAAACTATTGCGAATTGAGGTGAACGCCTTGGCGCATAAGGATTGGTGACGTCAAAAATTTTATCGTTTATCCTTAATTATTTTATTTTAACACATTCATTTTTCCGGGTGTGACACACCTTTCAGAACTCATCAAGAGATGGAGGATTGGAAAAGATGCTCTGGAGACGAATTTCTGTCATCGCTATTCGCAGTTATTTAAAAGACACAATGTTGTTGAATTAATCAATCGTAAATGAACTCACACTCTTTTTGGTTAATAAATTTATTGGACCTGTTTAATGCTCCATTTTAACTTTAAGGGGAGACTGGAAAACGTTTCTTGAGGGTTGTGGCTAAAAATATTTTGTTCACTATTGTAAAATGAAACCGTAACTACTATTATTTATCCTAAAAATAAAACACTTCTCCCGTCAATGCTATAATCATTTCCTTGGAATTTCCTAGCGGATTTTTTTTCAGCGCGTTCGTTTAAAATTTACCTTCACTTTGATCCGTACCTATCTGCGTATAGAATGCGAGATTTCGCGAACGCGTATGCGTATTTTTTAGAACCAAAAGCAAAATAACGCAATCTATTCCTTGAAAAAAAAAATGAGTGAAAGGAAACTTCTCAACGTTCCTCCTCTAAATCTTTCAAAATCTTTACGAATAGACATTCATAAATGCTTCACTTTGAGAGGTGAACTTATAGGACACACACGCAAAATTAAACCAAAAATTTCTCAATGTCAAGACCAGCCAAATTTTCAGAAAATGCTGTCAAAATGTGAAATCAAAAATTCACCATGAGTGAAACGCGACGAGACTTTATTGATGGCCGCCCCATCTCAGTACTGCCTAAACCGCTGGCGTTCCTTTTGTTATGAGCGCATGCACATATACGAATAATCCGCGGTTTTTTCTACAGTAATTAAGAAATCCACTTTCGAACTAAACTAGTAGCTAAGGACCTGTCCCAGTTCTTTTAAAGGCAGCATACCACGAATCTGCGGTGGTACGGATTTCAGGTAGAGTATCCGTATACGGGGTCGTAGATTATGGACACCGGGGTGGTTTCGCTCATCCCTCCCTGCATCACTGCAAACAGCCTCCTCCAGAATGCTGTTTTGTACGACGCCATCAATTGCAACGCTCCTCCGCCCTGCGATTCGTCGAAAATCAATTCTGACTGCCCTGATAGGCAGCAAGGGACGCTACGCGTGCAAGGGTGGCGCGCTGCAATAGAAGGCATCGTACAAAAGAGCATTCAGGGCCCGGCTGCTAGCAGTGATTCAGGGAGAGATGAGCGGAGCCACGCCGGTGTCCATAATCTACGACCCCGTATACGGATACTCCACCTGAAATCCGTACCACCCCAAATTCGTGGTATGCGTCTAGATCGTACTCATATAGAAAATGTGCTATTTGTACAACTACCTGTTTTTTCTCATCCACTATAGAAGTGCTAATGAAAAAAGAAAAGTAAGCATCAGGAAGTCGAAGTTTCGATCCTGATTCAGAAGTCTGTATATGCGTGTGCCGTTTTTGTCATATTTGGGGAATCGGCACTTTGATTTTCCATCATTAGAAGCTAACTTGAAATGCGAAGAAAATAAACAATTTCTTTCTGCAAAAAAAAATGTAGTCTGAAGTATAACACCTTGCCTAACGTGCCCAAACACTTTGTGTCTGGCTCGATCAATTCTAGTCTAATTCACTTTCTTATTTGATCCTATCCTCTCTTGTATGACTAAGCAGCTGTGATGCAGCATTTTTTCAAGACGCATTTGTGGAGATCCCTTTTTTTTCGAAAATTTTATCTTTCTATTCATCTAACCTTCGTACTAAAAAACGCAAACTATAAGGAATCATGAATTTATGATCACAGCCGCTGAGAAACGGGTGTTTGCAAGTTTGCAAATTCCTCACTGTAGAAGATTATTTGTATGTACGTGAATAGCTTCTAAAATTAAAGTTTCATATGATATTCCTTTTAAGAAAAAACTGACAAAAAGACACAGGAAGCAAGTTGTACATTTAAAAAAAAATCACGATTTTAAAGCACACTTTATCTTCTTATTAGCTTTGCAGATGCAATTGAACACATTGAAGAGCAACTAAGATTTTGTCAAGAAAGAGATCCCACAATCAATCGAAGCTAACGAAGCTAAGCTCTGCTTGTGGACCACCCGGGGTGACAAAAATCAATGACATTTCCTCCTACGCATACTTCTTTTTCTAGAACACAATTAATACATTGATTTAATATTTGCATACGCTATTACAACTTGCTGATGATTTCACAGCAGATACAAGCTGAACATTGTACAAATAGGGAAGAGATTTTATGTAGACTCGAAGAAAACGTGCTCCATTCTGGAAGCGTTACAGCAGCCGCAGAGTAGTGTCAGATTGAGCGGCTTCGTTCTCGTGACGAGGTTAGGCCAATGCTGGTCTTGACACGATTTCCTTCACACAGTAAATGGCTTGAACGCGTTGAAGCCGCTTGTAATTACATTATAGCATCATTGTTGGAGTTTTTGGTGGGAAAAGGGAAATTAAAGTGGGAATTATTGTTCATGTGGACGGAATTTCTTGCTCAAACGTATTTTAATCAGTTTCTTATGACTGTAGTGGTATTCCTCTACGTGCTTTGCTATTTCAGTTTATTTTCTGCAGCAACTAGTTGGCTTTTTTTTTTGAAGTTCTCGAAAGGTGCGCACTTCACGATACACCACTCCAAAGTACTTTAGTTTTTCATTCCGGTGCAGAAATTCTCCTCGCTATCACATTGTCGACTGACTCATTCGCGTTCATTGCTGTTATGACTCATTTCATATTCGCTCACCTTTCGCAATCCGACCACTTTCTATTTTGTTTCCTTTTTCCTCCTCTGATAATAGTTTCCATTACTCATTAGTCCCAACTCCCTTTTCACCACTGTCTGCTTTTCTTTCGTTATTTCAAAGTTGTTCGCATTTGTTTTGCTAATTGTATCTATTTTTGCACTCGTTAAATAACTCTTTTTTTTTTCGTATTACTGTATTTGCCCTTCTGATACTTATGATTTTTTATTTGAGATGCTGCGGTTTTTACTCCAAAAATCTAGTCCAGAGGCACATGAAGACATAGTCGCAGATTATCTGGACTTTCGACAGGTTCTTTATATTTCGTCTTCTTCTCTTTGAATCTCTTCTAGAATTTTGCAACTTTAAAATTAAACCCGCTTCTTTCCAGACAGTACGCCATGGTTTTCCTTCTCGTGTCTCATGTTTCGCATATGACGACGTGCTTAGTTTGCTTGCTATTGGTAATCTCGACGGAGACATCAACATGTGAGAAATCCTTCAGTCTTTTTTTTCCAAATTTATGTCTTCTGAAGGTAAAGTATCATCTTTCCTCGGAAATCCAAGGTAGTTCCTCGACTTTCTTTCTATTATTAGAGGATAGTCTATGTATAAATGTTGTAAATGCTGTTTAGATATGGTGGAAATGGTTTCATTTGGAGTGCAGAAGTTCCCGGAAAGAAAGGCATAAGCAAAAGTGCAGCTCATATGTATTTTGCGTGTGGTCTCGGTGTGCTAATGGTTTTATGTCGAGATTCCACATTTGTTCGATTTTCTATAGAAGGTATGCACCTTTTGCAGACTCACCATGAGTGTTTTTCACTAGCCCTTTTATTATGAGCTTTTTCGTATTGTCTTCCAATGTCTAGTTAAATGAGTTAATGTTAATTAAATGTTAGGAATTGTTTTCCTCTTTCTTCGATTCGAATTAGGGAAATGGAGAAGAGTGAAGTTTTGGACTATTACATATTTCAATAATAATAGGACTAATATTACTGGGCACGGATTGATTTATAACTGAAAGCCTTTCATTAATGTGTTCAGGAGCAAATGTAACAGCTCGTTCTGCGCTTCATGAGACGAGATTAAAGAAGATTACAAGTTGTTGCATGCATCAAAGAGCGGACCTTCGAGAAGCCCTTCTTCTCATCGGTAAGGTTTTTCGTTTTTTCTTCGCCATTTCGCTTTTTTTATGTGTGTGTGTGTTCTTAATTGGATGCGAAGTTGTTACAGCCTTTTTTTTATTTTTGTTTTTATGTTTTTTCGTTCGTCTATTTTTATTTCTGCAACGTTTTCACTTTCATTATTAGCTTTTTCTCCATTGCTCAGTGCATGTTTAATTATGGGTGAATTCCAGCTCAATTTTTTTCCAACGTAACTCCTTTTTTACTGCTCCCACTGACGTATTTGTTCGGTTGCATTTACAGCGTGAACTAAAGTGTGTAGCAATTATTATGCCTTTTTACTTTTTTCTTGAAAAAAAAGACAAATACAACATCATACTTTTTTGCTCACAGCAGTCGACCTAAACCTTTCCTAATTTGTTTATCTACAAGCGTTAGATGATTTCTGATCTCGTTGACTCGCTTGATTAAAATCATCTTAGGAAGTTTTCTTTCTATTAGAGATTTGACCTATACAGTAAAGGAGAACAACAAAACACAATGAGTAGGGCGGTATGATATGCAAGACTTCTAAAATTTTATGAAGTTGCTCGAATCTGTACGGGTTATCAAGTCGCCATAACTTAATTAATTCGATTGACAAAAAAAGAGTCAAATTAAGTCTCTCATCTTTTTTTTCTACTTCCTCAACACTTAGTATCACTTGTTAGAGTTTTCTTCCTACTTTTTTCTTAAATTTTGTGGAAACAAAGTATGTACCTAATGATAACTGTAGGAATTTGCCGCTTTTGAGTTTTATTTGCTCCCGAATTCTTGTCATCTTGCGTGTCTGTACAGGTATCCATGTGATGAACCTTTATTTTCATAATCCTGCTCTGAATGTTATCTGGGTCGCCCATTTTTACCACCGCTTGTTTTTTTACTTTATTTACTTTCTTTGTTTTTTTTTTACTTTATCATTTTACACTTCATTTTTAGGAACTGTGTCCGGTAACGTATTCGCCCTAGATATTAACAGTCTAGAGTTGTCCGAATATATTGTTTTTGAAGATACCATATTACAGAGGTGAAATATAGTCCTCATTATTATCAAGTTTGGCTCCGTTTTTAATACGTTTCACTTTTAGAATCCCTGAAACATCAAGGAGAGAAAAGTACCCGGTTGATTTGCTCTCAGTTTGTCCTACGAATCCTCGCCTCATCGTTATGGTATTTGATCATCGACTTCTATTGTCATACGACTCCTCTACAAATGAAGTGCTTGGAACAAGTGTGTTTGATGTGCAATGCAAAGTGAGTGTTCTGCAGTTTCTGCACTTTCATGTCCGCTTCTGTTTTTTTCCTCTAGAAGCGTGCATCGTTATGTTGACAGTGTAATCGTTTGTCCCAGTTACTGTACTCTGTCCACATCTAACTGGTTATTTTGCGATTTTTTTCAATCCATTGATGCGCACTCATCGCGCTTTCACGGCAATTAAGCGGACTTGAAAAAAGCGAAACAGATGTGTCACTGAAGGGATGAAAGCGGTAAAGTGGTGTTCTGGATTGTGTTTTGATCATCTTATTATGCAAGGATCTTAGATATGCGGTTTTTTTTTGTCAAAGGCATCACCCCACGAATCTGAGGCGATACGGATTTCAGGTGGAGTATTCGTATACGGGATAGTAGATTATAGAGAGGGGGTGATTCCGTTCTCCCTAATTGCCGTAAAAAACGGCCTGGAAGATGCGGCGCGTGCAGAAGGTTGGCGCGCTCCAATCGAACTTCCTGCAGAAAATAGCACGCTGGAACGCCCGAAGCCGTATCTTTTGGGCCGTTTTTACGGCAATTATTAAGAAATGGACGGAATCACCCCTCTCTCCGTAATCTACTATCCCGTGTACGAGTACTCCACCTGAAATCCTTACCACCTCAGATTCGTGGGATGATGCCTTTAATATAATTGTGCACAAAGTTTGGAGCCGACTTTGGTTTTGACAATCCCAAAAGATCGACAAGTGATTATCAGTGTGTTAAATTTGAACGGTATTACATTAATATTCTAATCTGTTCAAATAAAGAGTAGAAGGTACATCCTTTTGTTGAATGACAAACTGATAGTTTCTCAAAACTTCTAAAAAGAAAGTAGAAGAATATTCATAGAATTAGAATTTGTGAAGTAACGATTGAATGTACATTGTGTTGTTGACATTTGTCATCAAAATAAGTATATTCGGGTCGTAATAATTGAGCGATCAAGCAAAATAATTCAAAAATTTCTGTTCTTGTCGGCTCAGTGCCAGGTATATTTCACAGTTCACTGCTGAGATAAACTACTTAGATCGTCTAGTTTGAATGGTGCATGAATAATTTTTAATTCATTCTCTTCAGCTGTAGCCAAGATTGGTATTGATCTTCTTTATTAAACAACAGCTAACGTTTCGGCGTTATCGCCTTCGTCAGTGCAATGTGCATGGATATTCGATAGTTTGATGATTTCCGTAATATTTTCGATCGCAATCATATTCGTTCTAATATATTTTACTTTTAAAACAAAGTACTCCAAAGTTTCAGAATATCACTTGGACTCGTGACGGAACCCAGTGTGTTGTCGCACTTCATGATGGCTCATATGCCTCATGTGATCCGGCTAGAGCTACCATAATTGATCGTCCTGCACAGGTTTTCGGTCCGTTTCCATGTATTCCGACGAAAAAAGCATTCTTTGCAGAGACATCCAGGTATTTGCATTTCATAAATAATCCTACAATTAAAGAGGGTGAAAACTTTTAATTTGAGGACGAGCGAGAAGATTGTGCTTTTCTCCGGTGGTATGCCTCATGCTTCATATGGAGATCGATTTGTTGTTACTGCTAGGCAGGGTGATCGTACTTGTGTGTTCGATTTTCCTAGTCCTGTTATCGACTTCCTGTTGACTTATGGTGGTATGTCGTTGGAAATTACTTTGCCGCTTTTTTCCTACAAATGATGATATCATTTTACCATTTTTTCATTACTTTTATCATTTTTTCATTTTTTCATTACTTTCTTTAATTAGTATTTTATTGATTTGAAGCTGATGGATATCATACATGTGCACTGGTTCTTACTGAAAACGAGCTTGTCTGTATTGATTTAACGGATCGTTGCTGGCGAGTTATACCGCCACAACAACTTTTTCCATTACATGCGAGTCAGGTAAAGGTTTCCATCAATTCGCGGTCGATATAGTAAACATAGAGTTTTTGGCTACAGATTACCACCTCTGCTCATTGTTCGCATGTTGACGAACACGTATGGAATAAAATGAACAAGGTTTTTATTCGTTAAAATGGCCTTTTACTTGTTGATTTCTTTTGCAATCATTTATGAGTTTTAGCTCTCAAGTGATGCGATTCGTAATAATCGTAAATTTTCTTCGGCTCCTTGGCCATTGAATGCGAAAATTCCTATTTCGGATGAGGGACGTGTGGTGAAAGAAGCAACGAAACGGCAGTTATATCTAACTGGGTTTGTTCGTTTCTTTTGGTTGTATTGCATCTTCGTTTCGTTTTGATTTTCGATCCTTCTCATCCAGTGGTTTGTTTCATTTTTTATGAACGAAGATTTCATCGTTGTAGGCACGAAAATGGCACTGTGCGAGTATGGTCGGCTGGTCATGCTGTTATGAACTTATTGTTCATAATTGACACCCGTACCGAGTTCGCTGGATTCTCGGATGAGGTATAGTCAATTTGGACTGCTTTTTGTTGTTTATTTATTCTCGACATAGCTTTAAACATGTTATGTTTTTGTTGCTTTTTGTCCATTAGTTTCCTCAATAACGTTGTTCCACCTGTTGATCTGATTTTTTTCGCATTTGAAGTGATTGCGCAAACATTCATAACGACCTTACGGTCCGTCATTACGGTGTACAGGCCTGATGGGGGCGTTAGCATCAGTGGAACTGGTTGCACTCGAAGTCAGATGAAAACTTTAGGATTCTACACCGAGATAGTTTGATCTTGTGATAACTTGTGAGGAATAGCATTCCAAAGTAGGTGGGGATAGAGGATAAAGCCCACCTAGGCGAACTGCAAATCATGCTTTTTTCTCATCATGTGCTCAAAAGCATGCTAAAGTTAATTTTCTAAAGACGTCAACTTTTACTTAGATGTTATTTTTGGCTGATGATGACGTAGTGTTCGGAAAAGTTGTAATGGGATGATTTTGAAGCAAATTATAAGGATATGTGTTTCAGTTCGGAAGCTTTCTTATTGAGTAGCTACTGTAGGAAATCCGATGTTCTTTAGTTTAAAAAATACAAAATAACTGTCTGTCAGACTGTTTTATAACTACTATTTGTTCCTACTGGATCTGTACCAATGACGCAGAGGAAGAGACAAACAGTTGAGGGGTGGAAAAAGAGAGGGAAGGGGAAAACTGTGTGTTTCATATTATTTATTTTCTATTAATGCTAAATGTCATTCTAACTGATGCTAACCATTTCTATGAACATTTTTCGAACACTTGGCAATTCCTTTTATGTATATTTCACGAAACGACAAAGTTTAGTGTCCAGTATTAAAAATATCGTGTAAGAAGTTGTTTTATGAGTGACTATTCGTTAAGGAAAAGGAAACATTGGAGAAAGAACAAGCTGCGTGTGACACTGATACTTCTGACGACGAATTCCAAATTACTGGTGACTGGCCTCCATTCAAAAAGGTTCTAAAATTTCGTTCGTCAGGTTTATTTTTTACCTTTAACCTCTTATTTCACTTAGATCGGTGATTATGATCCGTTTTGTGATGATGCTGGACTGTCCATCCAAAGGGTAGCGTTCGATGAAAAATCCGGACATATTGTTATTGGAGCGCGAGCTGGACACGTATTTTTGTACACATTGGAGGAAACGGAACGAGTACGCTACTGGTCAAAATGTTGCGTTTGCCGACAAAAAATTGTATTGCGGAATTTCAGGAATTGACTCCGCAAGTTCTTAATGTGGAGTTATGTGAAACATCCAAATTATCTGCAGTTGTTCGAAATAGCAAGCCGCTACCTGCTCGTGTGAACCCGCTCAAGTATGCACCAGGATATCAACCATCTTTTTCCACTCCCAGCAAAAGGTACAGCGCTATTTCTAGATACTAAATTTTCTTTCTAATTTTATTCATACTTTAGTATGCTAGTTCAACTCCAACCTCCTCAACCTGTTTCCGCTGTTGCTGTGCTCTCTGCTCGTCATCTGATTGCTGCTTCCAACGAATACGGATTCACTCTCGTTGATGCTCAGAGACAATCAGTCTTACTGCAAAATAGCTTGGTGAACCAAGCGGGTATGCTTCTTAAAAATTGACGGGAAAATGAAGATATTGAACTTGGCATTTCCATCTTTTGTTAATATTTTCTGTCCATTGTTAATTTTAAAATTACTTTCGTTGTAAAGAAGTCAGATACAGAATTTACAATTTTTTAAAATTTGTTTCAATTTTTTAATTACGCCGAGATTTTCTCCTATCAACAACGAATCTTAGAATTATTGCTGTAGTGGTTATGCGTTTCATTTAAATTAACCATAGCTTGTTCGACAACGGCAAAATCCCTTCAAAACCAATCAAGAAATAGAATTCTGTCCCAAAACTCGTTTTTTGTCTCTCAAAGCGTGCGCGTGTGCTGAGAGCTCCTTCACAAGCTTCGCATAATCACTTGCTACGAAGTGTTTGTCTAACTTTCCAAGGGCAAAAGTATAATTTTGTTTTCTCTTCTTATCATTCAACGTGTCTAGATATGCAACATGCGGGTACTTTCGACGATGCACTTTCTCGCTTTAAGAGCATGAAGAAATCCATCCGCCAAACATTTCGAAGGAAAAAGAAGACCCCGGTGACATCACTAGATAATACCTTAGTATGTATTTTCTATTTTTCACATTGCTGTTTTTTTTTCATTCCGTATTTGTGTTCCTGCTTTAGGCTACAGCAAATAGTGAATCTCCGGTGAAGGAAACGAACAAATTCAATGTGTCGAGGGTATTTAGTGACAATGAGGATGAGGACGTAGAGATAACGAAGCCAGTTGAGCGCCTTATTGAAGAACGTGGGATGTGTCCGTGTGAGTTGAAGACTCCACTAATGTCATTTTTTTCTGTCGTTGTGGTTGTTGTTGTTTTTATTATGCGAGTATCGAAAAGCTTAACTATTTAAGTGGAATCACCGACCTGGTTCATTAGATGTCTCAGATTCCTCAGTGTTCCGGTGATGGGAATTGCAGGGGTATGTGCTCCTTTGTTTGGATTAAAGGAATCTCTTTTTTTCAAATTTTATAACCTTTTTGGGTAGATAGTTTAACTAGTTACCGAGTGAGGAAAGGAGCTCCGTTATTTCTTTGCAATCTTTTTTCCTCGCATGTGAATTCGCATAACTTCTCTGTCCACACTAAAACTTGCACCGTACTCATTTTTCACAAATGACACACTGTGGTTTCGTTTTCTCTCGCAATTTTATTACTTTTGTAATTAAATTCTGGATAACCTACCGTTGCAAATGGAGAGAAATACATCTCTTAAAAGCTGTTCTAGTAGTTTCAAAGATATTGGAAAATCATAGCCGACTATTCAAAAATCTTTCTCTCCGTTTTGCCCTTGAAGATGTGGCTAGGAACCACTCCTTAGGATTTCCAGACTTTGTCTATTTCGATAATCCTATTTAATCCTTCGTTTTTGCAACATTCTATGTGGAACATGCTTTTCAGATATACTGATGTGATTGAATTTTTGGTAAAATACACGATTAAGAATAGCTTTCTTGATGTATCCACTTTCAGGTGAGCGATGTGTTTGTAGTAGGTACAAATGGAGGGAAACTAATCATTTATACAATTACGGACCAACCAAGGGCAGAGGACGTATGCAAATTGGTGAGTCTTCTACTTTTTTTATATCTCCATAGTTCTTTACTTATTATTCTAGCTGAAAACGCTTGCTCTTCGTCACGCAGCTCCCATCATTCATGTGGATGTTATTATGGAGCCAGGAACGAGAGTATGTGCATATTTGTCGCTTTCAGTTTACTTTTATCCTTTGCATGTGATTCAGCAGGCGTCTTCGGCTCGTCTCATCATATTTACCGAGGAGCAAATCCGTAGCCTCTATCTTCCGAGCCTGAAGCCTACTCGTTACAAGTTGAAGCTCACTAGTACAGAGGGATTGCGAATCCGTAAAGCTTCTATTGTTACACTTCACAATTCTACTGGTAAGCAGTGAACAGTTGAGCTTTAGTTAAAATCATTAAGATCTCTATACATTTATGATTTCTATGCATTTAAAAAACTGTTTTCTTTAGATCTCTCAAACTGCGAAAGTTTTGCGGCTATTGTGAACAATAATGGAGAGGTAACGGTGTACTCGCTGCTGAATCCAAAGAAGAGTGGAAAGTTCTCAGTGGTGAAGGTTTGTTCACATCATTCTTTTTTCAAGAAAAGTAACATGTGTTTTTTTTTCGAAAAAGAAAACATTGCTTTCTTTGCTGCCCATAGTAACAGTTGTGATTATGTACAGTGTTCATCAAATTTTTGCACTTTCGTATACAGTCGTGAACCAACATAAAACGCTTCGCTGCTCATGCGGAAAAACGTTGCTATATCGCAAGGACAAAGTTCTGACTGTAACTTACCTAGAATGCCCAAAATATGGAATTATTTTAATCATTTAATTGTCTTAGACAATATTGTTAAAGACATAATTACAGGCAAAACTAATCTTGATTTGCTGCATAGCATCTGAACACATATATTTTTGTACTTCAATTTTTTCGTTTAATGGTTATTGGTATGATTGCGATTCGTTTTAAGTACATTCTTTATGCATAGGAGATTTCAGAGCACAGACATTGCGGGTATTTCGTCAATGTTGATCACACCGTATGGTGAACTGTTATACCTGAGACAAGGAGGATCCGAATTGCAACGTGCAACTATATCCGAACATTCGCTGCCATGGGCGGTGCCATGCCAAGGGAAAAAATGGCCCGAGCCTATTACCTCACGCTCAGAATCACTTGCTTAAAGTAATAACTTTTCGCTTATTTCACCTCATCAGAGTGAACCTTACTTTTTTTGTAAGCTGTTGTGAATAAGTGCCTTGGTTAAAATTCATAGGGTTCCTGGATTTGGAATTCTTGATGTCAATTGTAGCTTTACGCATCAGTAAGAATACTTCTTAGCTTTAGTCAATATTGAATGTTATCATAGCGCTTTGAGCTTTATTTATTTGGTTGAGATGAGGAGTCGAGGTATAATTTCTGGTGCTGTCATGAAAAATATTGAGCTTGTATTCACCGCTAGATTGCGTTGGTCGCAGATTGCATGAAGCACATACACACATGTTCTTTGTTCATAAGAAATATCCAGAGAATGCGACTTTTCTCGTTTTGACCTTCGATTATCTCTCGTTCTGGTCCAGCTAGTTCCCTTGTGTAGCTGTATAACAGCAGCTTTTCCTTTTCATGTGCATGTCTGTTCAATACTCCTTTTAGGAGTAGTATCATTGTTGATTATGTATGGTTATGATTTTGTTTTGATTATGATATCATTTCATTTCTTCTCGAATATATCTTATGCTTTTAATGGCAGGTGTACGTATATCTCTTAATACTATGGGCAACTGTTGTGACATTTCATTCGTTCGAATTGGTTTCATCTGCGGCTTTATTCGCTTCCCTTCTTATCTTTTTTCGCCTGCAATTTATCTGGCTTACTCAATACTGCTTTGCATTTGCCTTGCACAACATTTGTAGATGAAAATGTTCATTTATTTGACTGTTTCTCTTTTTTCTTCTTTACGAGTGTTCAACAACTTCTAAATATCCTCTCAAATCTGGAGTACCCTCTGTTACTGCTGTGAAATATGTGATATGTCTCTTACAATTCAATTGTGATAATATTTTTGAGGCCAAATTTATACAAATAAATAGTAAGTTCAAGTTTATTCACAGTCTCATGATGAGCGACTAATCATAATTAGGCAAAATCTGCTGAAATATGGCAATATATATCCGTAATTTAACTTTGTTGAAAGACATTTTCACCAAATAATCATTGATACGTTATGGTGAGCCGTATTGCGCAGGACGTGGTGCAACTGCTGCTACCTTCTGTCCCATGTAACGTTCAAGAAATTCGGAGTGCTTCTTGAGCACTGTGCGAACACTCTCATTCCTGAAGTAGAAGAACTTGTCAGTGGATATTTCCGGTTATAAGTTGCACATGTTTTTCCTTTCAAAAAAAAAAAAAAAGAAATGAAATACTTTTTTGCGAGGTTAGCTTATGAACAGTCATTGATAGCGAGACGGCCATCTACAAATATAGTAAGGATACTAGAAAAATCCACTGATCTGCCTCACTAGAGGGATCATAGCCGGTTAGTCGCGAGTGTACGTGGCGAGTGAGGGACAGATTCGCAGTCCCGATAAATGGAAAAATTACTGGTGCCCACTCGAACAGTTCGAAGAAGAAAGGGAGTCAAGGTAATCAGTTGGAAAATATCTCCCTTAAGAGAAAGGCTATGAGGACTCCTTAATTGTTTCAAATAAATTTCTTGCACCAATTCTTTGCTCACTGGGGACAATTTTTCAACTTCTTACACTGTTGATTAATGCTTATATGGACTTCTATGGATACTGAGTTCAATTTCCATGGTTTTTTTTTCTGGCAAGTTCTTGGAGAGGTTTTCAGTAAATGAAAGGGAAGAGGAGCGATCCAAATACGAATAGACTTCTTTTTCTGTGGACTTGTGGTTTCACAATAAAACGCTCTTACCTTGGAGGCACATCTTGACCATCTTGGCTAGATGCAAGATCAGCATCAAGGCGGTCGTTCGGATTACGGATTGGTCCCTGAAATTTAGCAATGTACTCTATGATCTCCCAGCGATAACAATCCCATTGTCAATAAGTTTTCGACACATTAAACTTTGCAGATTGTATGCACTATCGACAAGATGTAGACGTTTTTAAGAGATTTACAAACCTTCCCATATAGAAAATACAGAGAAATTCTTTTGGGAAGTTTATAGCTGGATACTAATTTTTTTTTGTTCAGAAATGTTCACCTACTTTGTCTGGTTCAGTTCGAATCTTATAGGACGACATTTGATTACGAAGATTTTCCATTTCAACACACTCTTCCATCAAAGAGATTTCAAGTTCTTGTAGCTAAAAATTGAAAAAGAAAAGATTACGGATATAGGAAGAAACAACACAACAAATGACATGCCTGTCTCATTTTTGTCTCATAATGCCGTTTCATTTCATCTACGTGCTTTTCAGCAGCTAAAACATTTTGAGCTCGTCGCTGTAATTCTCCAGCCTCTTCTTTAATTCTCCGCACATCCAATGAACGTTTCCTACAAAACGACAAAGTCGAATGAATTGCATACGAGTGCTTAGGAAACTAAAAGAATCACCCATAGAATTCGTTCTTCTCTTGTTCCAGCAGTTGACGTTCTGTACTCACTCTTACAAGTAAATCATGTTGCTCTTGGAAGAATGTAGTCTGCAGCAATAAAATAAGTAATATTGTTCTTGAATGGAGAGTTTGTTCAACCGGGTGAGCGCTACACGTCAGCTGCAACGCACACCTTTTCTCTGCTCGACATGGGCTGTCTCGTTCTACTGCCCTACTCCGATCGATGACGCATCGTACGCACACGGTTGAACAAATTCTATGCTAACTGTTGTCATTTCTCAAGCCGTCCATCATTTCTTATAATTCATACCTTGGATCTGTCTAGAGCTTCTTTCTGTTTCTCGATATTTTCCAGAATAAACTGTTGGTCCTCCTTGAAAACAGACTTCTCAGCGTTAAGGCGATTCCATTCTTCTCGCACAAGATATTTGTCCTAGATCTCTTTCTCGCAATTTAATGTTCTTTGGTAAACTTCAAGTCCTTTTTTATAATTTTTTTTTGGAAAATTATCACCTGTTCCATAACTTTCTCTTGGCCCTTACATAATTCGTTCAACTTAGCATTCAATTCGTAGACCTTCTTGCGTTCATCTTCAAAATGCGCTTTATCCTCGAGTAATCTATGAAAGAAGTGAGTGGATTTCATAGTAGTTTCACCTGATCATTTACTAGTATTCTAATATACAATATAAATTATTTGTTCTGGAAAAAAATCACCTTTGTTCTCTGTTTTCCAGTTGTTGTTCTCTTAACTTCAACGCTGTTTCCTTTTCAATAATGGTACGTTCTGTCACCATATTTACATTATCAGCAAGTTGATTTATAGTCATAGAGAGGTTGTCAACTTTATCCACGACCGTAGTAACATCTCTTAAAAATTTAATGTATAAATGTCATTGTAGGAGCAGTACATAGCCAAATCCAAAAAAAAAAAAACATTTCTTTGGTCTCCAAACAATTATGGCGCACAGTACGACGTTTACGATCAGTAGTAGATTCGTTTGATTTTATACATATCGTTTTTAATGTATCTTCGAGCACTCAGATTGTGAAGTGCATTACGGTGCTAAAAGGGTTGAAGAGACAAAAATTAGGGTTGGACAGAATTTCTCCGATTATTCATTGTTAGTAGGGCGGGTATAGCGCAGCTGGTAAGAGGTTCCACAGTTGCTACACGGTCGTTGGTTCGAAACCGCTATTGGGCCAAACAAGCATTTCATTCCTTTGCGGTCGATAAATCGATACCAAACGTATCTCGGAGAAAAATATCAATTTCTTAAATTAACTAATCCCTTCCACCCAAACAATTGCATGAGTTATATAAGCGTTTGTAAACCTCAAATGATTTTGAAGTGAAGGCGTTGGCACATCCGAAGCGGATTGATTGACGCCATACGCTTTATCCACTTAAATTATACCTGTTCTTGTTATAAACATGTGGTCATCTGCACACATTGGAAAAAGATGTGCATTTTTGCGTAAAAGGCCCGCCTTCAATCGTTCCACTTCATTGGGCTTAAGCCAGCCAATCACACCATATCAATATGCTTGAACACGTAAGTGGTGGGTTTTGGTTTTACCAGCGTGTTCTTGGGTGAACGACTGCAGAAAAACAGAACACTTAAAAATTGTCGTCTCCGGATCTTTTTCTGCAGGAATGGAGCGAAATGGAGAAGATCAACAGGTTCATAATAATGCAAAGAAGTACTCTTTTGATGGTCAGTGGGGTAGAGAATAGAATGATCCGAGGAAGTGTTCTCGAGCAAAACATCTGGGACACAACCAGAAGATCAGGCTGTGGACAGTACAGGATGTGAAAGATGTTTCAACCGAAAAAACCTTACTCTACCGTATCCCATCCCTCCCGATTTGTACGGATTTTATCCTCTCTTTGTTCTATTGTCTTGTATTTTTGTGTTCAAAATATTAGGATTTTGTTGCTATAAATATCCCCGAAACTAATTTCAGGTGAGATCATGTGTCTCAAAAGGATCGAAACGCAGTCGCTGACCTCCATTGACCAGCCGATTGCTGTATGCTGTCGAGTTGCCGCTCATACGTCGACTTTAACCTCTCAAGTTCTTCGGAATGTTCGTCTTGTAGTTTAGAGATTTGTTTTCTGGAATGTATCGATTATTTATTGTGTCATAAATACAGCTTATATAGTGTGAAACTTAAAATGATGAAGAAAAATAGCAAATTTCCAGTCTCGTTCTTTGTATAATACAATATGATAAATACATTATGGGCTAATCGATTGGAGGAACTGATCGATTAACCCATAATGTATTCATTATATTGTACAGAAATTGTAGGTGAATTTATTCTCACTTAAGGTAACTTACTGATGAGAATTCTCCAACTCTTTTTGTTCTTCTTGATGATCACGATCTTTCTTTGTTAACTTTTCCTTCCATAGCCTCTCTAGATCTTGTTCATCTTCTTTCTTTCGTCTTTTTACGTCTTCAATTTCTCGATTTAGGCGCTCGACCTCGTTTTCCAGCCTAAAATCTCCAGGCGTACACTCAATATTTTCTCTATTATCTCCTCAAGAATTCGTCAACCTTTTAATTCGTAGAGTTTCTTCAGAAGAAGGAACAGTTTGTTGAGGAACTGAAGTTGGAGCCGTAGTAGGTTCAGATGTCCCGCTTGTAGTTTTCGCTTCTTTTTCGCGTCGTGATGGACCTAATAGGCTTCCGAGGTTTGTGGGTCCCGTTTGGTGTCGTGTTATTCGCGTGCTGAAGTAACATTCTTTGAAGGTACATTTACAACTACCCTAATATTTGCTTGTTTATTTTGCTCTGATTTTACACTGGTACTTACTTCGTTGCTGGTGTTGTACCCGTATTCGTCGCGGACGATTTTTGTTCTGTTGACGTATCAGCGAAGAGATCATCTAGTGCACTTTTTGTTGGAGGCTGAATATTTTTATTTTGTTAGAAGAAGAGATTCACGAAGGAGTCATAACGTTTTTTTTTTCCACACCGTGCTTGGATTTATTGGATGAACCCATGAATTGCTCTTCATTCTTATCTTTTGAATTATCACACTGGTTAATTTGACCCCCGTTGTTTTTCGAATTGGTCGAGCGGGCACCAGTAATTTTTCCATTTCTTCCGATCGCGAGCCAGAGTCGGTGTGGATTCCTCCTTTCGCATTGGATACAACGAGCATTGAAATTTTCTTTGAAGGACTCCGTCAAGATGTCTGACCATCGGGTCGGCCGCAGGGTCAAGTGAGTGATGGGATTTTTCTATCGGGGGTCGTAAAGGGAGAGGGTTGGAAGGGAAGGAAGTGTGCAGTAGTGAATGAAGGAAAACATGATAAACAGGATAGAATATTACGTACTACTGAATAATATGCAGTATTAACTAATATAATATAGTACATCTATTATAAGATATTACCACAGATAATGTCACGTGATTACATTAATTACAATATATTATATTTTGCTTAAGGCGTAGGACAGTATAGAAGCCTCAATACTGTTTTGAAAATGTTGAACGAGTTTGACAATGTAACAGTGGGACCACGCAGGTTCGACACCTTACTGCGACGAAATTTTGCGAAGGAGATAGAAATTTGAAACTTCTCCTAAAAGATCAAGAATTCAAGCATGAGTAGTTCTCATCAGTTTAAAAGTGGATTTAATGAAATTGAATAACTTAAAAAGCTCAGATTCTGTGCACATTGTTAGGTCTGGAAGATCGCGAATAACTTCGGGATAAGAGAACCAAGAGAAATATTTCAGGCAGTTTTTTTTTTGGAGAAGGCTTTTGCTACAAAACTAAAAAAAGTCATATCGCTGTTTTTTCCATCTCCTGGTCTTTTTGGAATTTAGAAAAAAAGTTGAATTTTTTTTTACTTTTCTGGGTTTTTCCTTCTTTTTTCTTCTTCCTTTGATTCTGCCACGTTTCCCCATTCAGAAAAATGGGACGGAGTTTTGAAAAATCACCCATATATTTGGATAGAGATACTAAGGAAACCCCTATGTGCAAAGTTTCTCCTTCCTTTACGGTCTGGTTCTTTCGAAACTTAGATACAAAAACCCAGAAAGAATCGAAAAATTTTTATTTTTGTTCTGTCTAAATTAAAAAAAGATGAGGAGTTGGGAAAAACACCGATATGACCGTTTTGTAGGGCAAACCTTCTTTTCTAGAAAAGTACCTGAAATATTTCTCTTGGTCCACTTATCACGAAGTTATTCGCGATCCTAATCTAACAATATGCACAGAATTATAGCTTTTTTTTGGTCTTTAATTTCCGTTTAATCCACTTTTAAACTGCTGAAAACTGCATGTAATTAAATTCTTTATCCTTCAGAAGTTGCTTCAAGTTTCTAACTCTTTTGCAGAAATTTGACTCAACGGAGTGTCGAACCTGAATCGTCCCATTTCATATTGTCGAGACAAAGTGTTGGTTTTTAGTGTTTTTGGTCGTTCTTCTCTAATTCGACCTATGCATCTGGACCTTCTCTTTTTTGTCATATTTTGTGCTTTAATCAGTATAGCGAACCAATGCTGAGCGATTTCTACGAAACATGTGGATGCTTCCGCAGAATGCTTCAGCTGAATCTGCAGAGGACGATGTTCATGATGGATGGGTCTTCTATAGCCCATTCACACTCACTGGAATGAAAATATACAAAGGCACCAGCTACGTTTATCTGGTTCGGGAAGTAAAGAGCAAGAATGGAAGCAAGAATCCGAGCTAGGCAGAAGGAAAAGACTGGCTTGGGGAGCTTATAAGAGCTTCATGAATATAGTGAAGACGACCAGAAACATCCGACTCCGCGCTCACCTCTTCAGCACCACAGTACTTCCTGCTTTGACCTACGCTTCAGAAACCAACACGCCACGTAAACAAGAAGAAAGTAAAGTGAACGTCATTCAATGTGCATTCTATTTGATGATGCTAGGATCATCCTTTCTTTCCTTTCACGCCCGTTCAATGACGCTCACCGCGTTTTCTTCCTGCTTGCGAAGTGCCCAGATTTCCGAAGCATAGGTCAAAGCAGGAAGTACGGTGGTGTTGAAGAAGTGAGCACGGAGCCGGGTGTTTCTGGTCTTCTTCACTACATCCTCGATGCTCTTGTACGCTCTCCATGCCGCTCGTCTCCTCCTGCCCAGCTCGGGGGTCAGGTCGTTCATCACGTTCAGTTCCCGACCCAGATAAACGTAGCTGGTGCATTCGGATATGTTCGTTCCGTTGAGCGTGAATGGGGCATCCGAGACCCATCCGTTGCGTCGTCTTTTGGAGATTCAGCTGAAGAGCGATGTATCCACATGTTTCGTCGAAGTCGGTCAGCATTCGTTCCGCTTGGCTGATGCTAGGTGTTATCAGTACGATTTCATCAGCAAAAGCAGATATTCTATCTGCCCACCATCAATCTTCACTCCCATATCGTCCTATTCCAGCTTTAGCGCTGCGTTTTTGAGAGTGACGGTGATTATCTGAGGTGAAATTGTGTCATACTGCCGGACGCCTCTCTTCACGTCAATGATGATACTCCTGTAGAATGGCGGAACTACGGTCGCGAAGTTACTGTACAACTCTAGAGGTACCTTTGTGTACTGAGTAGGAATGCCTTAGTTGCTTAGGGTTAAAGGACCGCTTCCTTCTCAGCTGAGACGAAGGCCTTCCTCATGCCGATGAAGGGGAGACATAGCGGCATCTTGTACCCTGTGTCAGTGAGTTTCGAAACAGTGTGAATGTTGTCAATCGTGCTGAATCCATTTCGAAATTCCGCCTGCTCGCTTGGCTGTCCTTCATTCAACACTTTTTTAATCCTATTAAGGACAACTTTTGTAAGTAGCTTGGTAGATGACAGATAGTAACCAGATTGGGCGATAGTTGATGATATCATTTGTATCTCCCTTCTTGTACAACAACACGGTCTTTCTGATCTTCCACCGCTTAGGAACCCTCCGACGGGTCACGTGTAAAGAGCCTCGCGAGAGTGTTGACAAGTATTGGCAGAAGGTTCTTCAGATGTTCTGATCTTATTCTGTCGGGACCGGATGCCTTACGATTTTCTTGCCGACATGATAACACTTCGTACTTCGGATGGGAGAACCTCCTCTGAAATGAGGTGCCCATCTTCCCTCAGATGATATGGAGGCAAATGGACGTGACTGTCAAAGAGATCAGAGTGGAAGTCGTAGATGATTTTCTCCATTCCCCTCTCGATGCAGTAGTTGTTCCATTTGGATTCCAGAGAGCAGTCATCTTCGTTCGATTGCGATTTAAGATTGGCAAAATCTCGACGGGGATAGCGGATGCTTTTTCTCGCCTACAAAACTTCCGCCAACACTTCTGCTCTTCCCTCTCTAAGGTCTTCGTTTATCGCCTCTCCACAAAGCCTACCGAGCTCGAGCTTGAGTTTTCGGTTGCCTACGCCTCGCTGACGTTTCACCTCAAGAGCTGTGAAAAGTCAAAAGTGTGAGAGAAAATCCCGTTCGTAGGAGGCGATGGTCCGATTCCGTATAGAACTTAAACACAACAGCGACATCCGTCAGGCAGAACCTTTCACGGACGATGGTGCGGTCAATTTCATTACGGTTCCCTCCACCGGGCGACTTTCGCGTCTAGAGTAGAGAAGAGTGTTTTTGGAAATGTGAGTTCCAATGGGTGGCCTTAGCTGTCGTGATGAACTTGGAAAGGCTCTCCTTTGTTAATTCCATCGAAGGTCATGTGTGACAATGTAACGTTTCTCAGACGTTCTTCTACGGTCAATTTCGGCGTTGAAATCACCAACAATGATCTTGTAGAAGGTATGGTCTTCTCTGTAGAGTTTCCTTAGGTCCATGTAGAGAGCCTCTACTAATACTTCTTCTTCTTCGTAGCTTGATGTTGAAGCGTAAGCGAAGAAGATTGTCAAAGTTTGCGTTGGATCACATCTTCTCATCCGCGGACGTTCAGTTCGTGTCGTAAGTTGTTCGAAGGTGTCGACGTTCTTTATTATACTCGCGTTGACGGGGACGCCAATTCCGCCAACTTCTCTGCTGTCGCATGTTCCTAAGAACACTTCTCCTGTTTCATATACGGCATTGAGAGGGTGGCGTCCTTTCATCTTGATCAGTTCGATGACGTCGTGCTTAATGTTCCTAGTTAACATCATCAGATCTCCGATGGTCGCTTCCGATGGAAGCATACGTGCGCTATAAGTACAGATCGTCATCCTAATCCTTTCCGTTTTAGTAGCACACATTACTCTTGCAACCCTGTCCTTCCTGGCGCGCCGTACCAGAAAAAGAATAAGGAGTATTCTCAAGAATAAGGACACTGTTCTTTATTGCTATTTATTATTATATTATATTATTTTATTATTATATTTATTGGCATGCGTGAAATTTTAAAACCCATGGCCAGATTCAAGCCTCTACACCCACGGGTTTGTGGGAGAATGTTGCCTTCTTCAAGATTGGACGGCTTATTTGTTGGAGGCAACTCCAAACCACCGCCCTTCCACCTCCCAGTCATTTGTTTGCTGGGTAGTGGCCGGATGGACGTGCGCGATATAAGGATATTATGAGTCAGTCCTTGCCCAGAAGAAGGCCAGGCACATAGTTGCTTTTGGTCCGCTGTTAGCCTCCTGTCCGCCAAGTGGGAACGCGCCACGTACCCTCGCAACTAACCGGCTGTGATCCCTCTAGTGAGGCAGATCCTTGGTTTGTACGCTTTCATTTATCACAAATATGAAATTAAACATTGTAATTTTCAAACATTTGTGACAAGTGGCCTCACCGATTTTTTTCTGGACTACTATACCTGTTTCGCTCTCCTCGCCTCTAAGATTAACTATCCACCCGAACCCTGCAATTTTGCACAAGGAAGTTGTTTCTTATTCAAATAGGCTCAAAGGCTTCCATGAATCACATACGCTTCCTCACAAGAACCTTTTTTGATATCCGCTTAAGCGAATAATAGCCGAGACTAAAGACTAATCGCTATGAGTGCGCATTTGATAGAGAGTTTCTACTTTCTTAAGATGTCCGGGTAAAACTCACATGTGGTGTCGGAGTAGAGGAAACAGCCGTTGGATCTAAAAATGACACTGTCGACTTCTTTGGCGGCGGCTGAAATATGACTTTTGCCGAGGTTTCACGTAACTGCATATGTATAAATGACGAAGATGACGGATATGAAAAAACCTACCTTTCTAGTTTCTCCAAAAAGTGAATCAAGATTTCCTATGGATGGTTTTGTTTTTGGTCCAGTTGATCTGCCAAATAGTGCATTGTCTAGATCGTCCATATCCTGAAAATACAAAAGATATTAATTTTTCCTCAAATTTATTCCGTTTCTTCCAATTCATTTTCCTATATTCTCAAAAAAATCTCTTTCAGTATTTTTGACTGCACAACTTTTTTGTTGGCCTTTCCCTTAAGTAACAGGGATAAAATGGTTGTTATTTAGGATATTTTCTTCATGGATCTGGGGAACTCTGTAACCTGAAAAAAATCGAAGCGAAACAGATGTGCTAACAAGTATGTTGCGTTCTGTAAAAATCTCATGGTAACCATAAAAATTTTAGAGCTATGCGAATCATGATTATTGGAAAAGTAATAGAAAGAAACCATTAAATTTTTCTGAGCTCCTACTCTGAAATGTTCAATTTTTAGTCACATGCGTCGGCAGAAGAAAGGAATTTTTCAAGTTTGGACTACGTCGAACAATTATGTGAAGACAAAAGTATGTTCGCACTTTTTTTTAGATTCACCAAAGAATAAAAAGATGTTTTTGTTTCAGATTTCACAGCATTTTCTGTTCTCTTCGACTGCAACACAAGGCTAATTAAAAAGGATCATTTTGATGGATTCATTGACTTGATTTGTGCTTAACGATGTCAAAATGACGCTGTTCGATGCCTGGAAAGCAATCATTCTATGGTAATTCTCCTTTCAAAACATGAAGTCATTTCCAACAAAGGCTCAAAATTTTCTTCACGAAATTGAGAGAAAAAAACGACGCATGCAATGTATTGCACTCCACAATGCACTTTCTTCAAGAATTTTTAATGAATTAAAAAAAAAACTCGTAATGAACATAGCGTATATAGAGATATAGCATGCAATAGTTTCTCATTCTATTGATTTTTCCTCTCTCTCTTTCATATTCTCTTTAAGACGAAAAATGAGTGGGTCCGCCTCTTAAGAAGAGGTTTTCAGCGCGCATAACGAAATGTCAGCCCACATATGTACTACACACGCCAACGGGCATTTTGCTCATCACCGACACAACCTCGTGTCGTCATCATCTACAACTCATAAATAGAAAATTCACGAGGTTGAGAGTGACGTTAGACTCAATATTTTCTAGTATGTGTGTAAATTTATTTGTATAATCTTTGAGCTCGTAATTCAGCTAGTTTCATCCGTTATCACAGGCAGCTAATGGAAGTCTAGTAATTTGTTAATGGAACTTACTCCTAATAGATCGCCTAAGCCGTCATCCGTCATCGTGTCATGTCGCACTAAAATAGTTCATTTGCTATGTTAAATATTTATTTTTGAACATTGGAAAATTTTAGTACAACTTACCTGACCGCTTGACTTGACGACTGGTTCCAAATAACTAGTATTAATTACACGTCAACAACAAACAATGTTCGCATTCAGCGCCTGATTGGGAAACTGCTATGCGGCCATGGCAACGCGTCAGCCGTTGAGCAACCCCGCTATGGAATTCTATTATTGGGTCGAAGCTGTGATGAAAAGAAATGAAGCATTTCTATATCAACATTTTGTAACTTTTTCTACTTAGAAAAAGAAAAAAATCGCAGCAAGAAATATGAGGATTTCTGTAGCCCAATGAGATTTCGAATTCTTTGTAAATGCTAAAATTTCTTGGGAAATGTGAGCGAACTACAAGCTTTTGGGGAAAAATTTATTTACCGCACTCTTCTTTGACAATCGAGATAAGGACATTCAGTGTTTTTTTTATTGACCCTTTAAAGTATATTATATAATGAAAGGGTTGGATATTTGTTTTGTTCCTTTGCATTTATTTTTGTACAAATTAATGTATTGGAACCGTTTCACAAATGATTTGAGTTTTACCATCATTCTATCTTCAACATGTGGTCGAAAATTGAGTTGAAAGGAACAAACGAGGTGTTTTATCGGCCTTCACTGCCGCACTTTAGACCTTCTTCGATGGGAGTAAGCCAATTCTCTTTCCTTCCGGAAATTTCCGGATCTCATGAACTTCCCTGTTCTTTTTAAAGGAGCGGACCATTCTTCACCTCTGCAAAATACGAAATAAGCAAGAATCTATCTTCATCGGCATATAATATAGATGTCAACTATACTAAGATTAAAATTTCATTTATAAATTATTTCATATTATAATATGCGGTTACGGATGAAATGTCACTGACTAAACGAATAAAAATGATGGATGATGTTTACATATTTCCTAGAAAACGGCCAACCGAAATTTGACAGGAAAATGCCCCTCTAACAAATTAATTTCCAAAAGTTATGCTATTCTTCCGTGGATATTGAAAATAAAACAGAATCACACTTTGTATAAGTTTAGAAAAATGTTTGAACAGTTTCTCAGGAACTCTTTCTCATAGTTTCACTCCTTCTTCTTTTGCATTAACTACAAAAATGAAATATATCGTCAAAATGTCTTTTGCAAGAGACCTTTCTCATCTTACTGCATTCGTCTTCAGCTCAGCATGTTATGAGTTCGTGGATTGAATTGAATGCATTACTGAAAATTGCATATGAAATGTAGAAGAACTGCTAGCAATTTGATGTATGACCGATGTGAACACTTTAATATAAAATATTGTTTTAAAAAATTACCTTCTGTATATTCGTCTACATTTTTTCTGCAGATAACGGGAACGTTTAGTCGCAATACCGCAAGAAATAGCTTGGTGCAAATTAATTGGATTTAAAAAAAATTGCCAGAGGTTATGTGTGCTATTATGTGAGGAACATTTTGCTGATTATCCATGTGTTGCAAATATTTCGTACCTTACATATTTACATAGATATTTTACAGAAAAAAGTGCGTCTAATTTGAAAAAACACATAGCGCTACTTCATAAATTAGCTGTTCTGCTAAAATAAACACACTTTGAGGAAATGTTAAAAGTTAAACCTTTATTTTTTTTTAGTTTTTTCTGTCATTCAGTCGTTTTCTCAACAATTCGGATGCACACTTAATTCCGCGTCTTACACTGTTTCAAAAACAATCAATTAAGTCTTTATTTTCACCTTCTGAGAACTTTAACCAATAACGTTCTTTACAAAAATGATATAAAATACATTGCCACTGCCCAGAAGTAATTTCAAATTTATGAGACGTATACAAGACCTTTAGGTTATCTGGTCTACGAGATCTATGATGTAACTCTCCACGCTTGACATGTTTCATGGATGACAATGAATTTTAAATTCTCGAAATTTTCAGTGATATCATGTGGTTCGTGGGGGAGGATATTTATTGATATAAATTTTTGGGTTTGATGTCATGAGGATTACAAAGAGAATCTCATGTGGCACGTGAAAAATTGCTCAGCTGCGAAATTGCGTATCTGCAACAAAACCAGAATCACTACGAATCACACTAAAGCCATGAAATTCCGTAAATCCTCAGAAAGAGGACTGAACAGCCGGAAGTATGGCGGAAATAGGCTAGGATAATTAGAAAAGTCTCGGGTTCATTTTGCAGCCATTGTTTTGTCTTTAATCTTTTTTCCTTTTTCTTAGTGCACACAATTAAGAATAATCACTCACTGTTTTCTTTATTTACTTTTTCAATCATTCTCCCACAATTATTCGTCTTCAGCTCTATTGCCTTTTAATGCTTTTATTCCCATGCGACCATTTTTTTTCCACGCATAATCCATTTCTGGGGTCCAGAAAAAAGGTCAGATTTATAAGCTCATTTATTTCATAATAATAATATTTTTCATGAGCCAGACAAAATTTACTTTGTACAGGAGAGTTATTAGGGCTCTATTCGTCAATTCTCCTGTTTAAATCCATCTTGTTGACATGAATAGAAAAAGTATGTGCAGCAGTAAACAAATCCATGTATATAGCCTTTTCTTATGAAACTACTTAGACTTAAATTACTATTATTAGTTAAATTTTTGCTGAATCTCGCAAGTTTTTCGATGGGCCTCTTTTGAATTATCTTGTACGATGTAGAAATGTGTAGGGAATCCGCTATGCATTCTTTTTTGGATGTTTTAGAAATGGCTCTGGGTCTGTATGATTTTCGTGGTTTTTTTGATGATCGAAAAATGCATGCTTAGGTGTCTTCAATATTGCATAAAAAATAGATGTGATTGCTGAATAGAAGAACAACTTTTCTGGAAAATTTATATAATGAAAACATGGATTTGTTTACTGCTGCACATACTTTATAACGAAAATATAATGGCGTATATGAAGGTGTTCATGTGGTTCCGCATTCGTACCTGCTGCAAAGCTACAGATTTAAAAAAAAAACCAATTCCTCAAAATGTCATTGAGATCTCTCTTGAAACGTTTTATATCCTAAGTAATTCTATATGCATAAATAAGCAGCCTACTCATTTCCGCTTAGAAAAACTGCTTATATATTGTGAAACATCAAATTTCACGGTAACATAAGTGGGTATAGAATTTAAGAAGTAGCCATCGGCTCGGATTTCAAAAACAAACCGTATACCTTTGGATTCGGAACAGGAGGCGTAAGATTCAGCCTGCCGCTATCTATTACACTTCATTTAGTAGATTTTAGTTTTTAGGAGCGGCTCAACGAGTTAACTGTTGATTTTTTTCTTGCCAAGAAGTTGTTAAATAGAATGCAGTGATGCAGATTTGAGGAGAATCCATTTCACTGTTAGTTCTGTTGCTTTGCTGCCGTGTTTCTCTCAGTGTTTTACCACTTCGTTTTGCCACTTATAAAACATTCACAGAGCTCTAGGAAGAACAGGCGCCCGGAAGTGAGCTGAAACTCGTGATAAAGAGAGGAGTTCACCATTGTAAAATGAGGCATGCCAATCTGTTTTTTCTTAATGACCTCACTTGCACTCATTCGTTAACTCCAACAAATCCTAGAAAGTACTTTCCTTTCATAGTTTCATATTGTCCTTCATCTTTTCGAAACAAATCTCCCGCCTAATGACACACATTAGTTAGGACGTTGAACAGAAGGAAAAGAGAGAATGAGAGGGATGCGAGGAACAAACGCGCTTCACCCTCATCTCCATTGATTTTTGAAACTCAGTTTTTCGGGATACCGCATCGATTTGTCAGGACGTCTGGCGACACTCTCTCGTCGGCTCGTCGACTGCGTATCCTTCGGCCAGTATATAGCGGTCGGCAACGTTTTTCACCCTCATCGTACTCCATCTTCTGAGTACTATCTACCTCAGTCAGCTTTCTTCATTCATCTCTTGCAGTTCGTATTAGCTATGCGTCGCTTAATTTACGTATGATTTTTTTCTTTTCAAATCATGTTCCTCAGTTGTCCTATGTCGGATTTATAGTGAAGTTTGTGCAGCTGATGAAATGATTCCGATCAGACACATATTTGGTTTCGACGAATTTCATAGCTGCCATTCAATTCGTCAAATATAGGCGAACAAAGCACATTTCTGGATATTAACATGCGGAAGTTCTAAGCACAGAACTGCACTGTCGACTATTTTCCTTCCATCTCTCCTCTTTTTGATTGCTCCGTTCTTTTTTTTTCGCTTTACATTTTTCTATAGCTTCACAATTCATTTTATAGCAGCACGCAGAAGAAATGCAAGTTATTTATCTCTTGTGCTATGGAATTTTGCACTTTTGCAAGAGCACCGGCCGCAAAGTTGCACATCCAGCTTACCGTGTCATAGTGTAATGCTCCTCGACGGAATTCTACGGAGTTCTCGGTTTTTTTTTTCAAAGATCACTTTGACTAGACATATTATATAGCGACCATCGCAGCGTCTATATTCTGCTGAATAGATTTTTATTGAGACCCGTTGCTAAAAATTGAAATTGTACAATCATACACAACAATAGATCAATCTAATCGAATAACATCCAGTAAGGTGATGTTTGATTGCATTGGTCCCTCGAAAAAAAAAATAATAAAATTTGAGGAAAAAAACATGACTCTGTGTGTATTTGGGAATGGTAAAATCACTTTCACACACTCGTCCTGGTTCATCTCTGAAGCAGTTCCCCTCAACAGCTGTGGCCATGCCCGACGGACCGCCGTGGTTCTTCACGCGACACTACACTCGACAAGCCTATTCATACTCTAGTGAACCACATTTTTCATCCAGTGTCCACGAAATTCTCATTTCGACGCTTTCATCTGGTGAAGAAGCTATTGTCTAAGCAGATAGAAGTGTTTCAGCTATGCATTTGGTATTACGGTGAAGAATTATCTTTCGCTTCATGAATTCCTTCTCATTCTCACCCTCCTATCTAACAAGCCATTTTTCCTCTTTTTAAAAGTCTATTCAGCACCGATGAAAAGCTGCTTAAGCTTTGGTACCCTCCAAAATTACTTTATTAATACTTCAATCAAGGAAACGCTCATTTTTGTTTTGTCTGGAACACCAAAGTGGAGAACGTGGATCTCAGTGCGTTAATGTTACGTTTAAAATTTGTTTTATACTTTAAAATGTAAATTTATATAGAGTACTGTAAGTTTTATTAGTTAGGAGAAAATCCTTTATTGGTGTTACAATTTTTCTTGACAGATGCACCTCTCCATTGCCGAATTGATGCAAATCCAGGGAAAAAAAACTTTTCGGAAAACAACCCCCTGCGTACCACAAGGGATTTTTTTGTTTCTTCGTATGCCTTTAGAGAAAAAAGTGAAATTTTGATAATTTTCGGCAATTCGTATACTGATACTAACACTGACACATTTTTTCTGCTAAAATTCAACTTGGATTTTTTTCTGGGATGATTTTTTGAATTCATTTTTGTCGGGTCACTTTTGTTAGCGTCAAGACACCTAACTACGCATAATTGCTTACGTCTGCCTAATATTTGTATGTTTGTGGTTACTGTAACTTTCCTCTAAGAGAGGAAGAAGTTTTCTTGTGGTTGCACTAATGTCGAGAAAAAAAATCTCCGTAGTATTTCTAAACAAGCAATTATTCTTGTACTTAATTCTTGGTACAGAAATCAGTAGGACTCTCACCCTTCAATGTTGAGTCAGTAAGCTGAATCAGTATGCGAGGAAGAGAATGAGGTTAGCAGCAACCTATTTTTTGCTTAATTATTTCTACTTCTATGCGTGAAACCCATTTTAGTTTTCTTGGTACTGTAATCCCCTATATTTATTATATTATATTTATGTTCTTTGTTGAATTAAAGGACAACAGTTACATTTCTTATTGTATTCAAAATTCATCACAAGTACAACTACCTTAACTTTGTGGATGACTTTGTTCGAGAAGAATGAGTCCCTTCAAAGCCTCCGCTTTTATCTCTACGGTCCTTCTCGACGATAAAATTGAGGAAAGAAAGGCGGAAGATAATTAACATACATTATACGTCACGTCACTCATTTAAATTGCTTATAACGATTATTGATGATCTTTTTTTCCACGGAGATTTTCTTCAAATGATTTTTCCTTCTTTTTCACGAATAATTGCAGCAATCATCATTAGAGATGCGCAAAATTTTTCCGTAGGACTTAAGCTGCTTACATTGTCAAATATTAGCCGAAAGGTTCACACCCTGGACATTCGATGCTGCTTGAAGTCGGCACACACTTTGTTTGCCATTCCCCAGGATTTAGCTGCTAGCTCCGAAACGTCTATTTTCATTAACAGCGAAAAAATTCCGTATAATTTTTCTTGACGCACCAATTTTTAAGCGGAAAGCATGTGTACTACAAGGTGTGAAAGCTGATTAGTGTGATAACAATTTAGAAGATCAAGATTAGAAGCTTTTAGATGTTCCATAACGTGTTTCTACACCTTTAATGATGATTTATACCTATTTCCAGCATCCATAAGGATCTCCATTAATCTAATATGAATGTGGTTAATTTTATTTGATTTCTATTCCAGTAACCAAGTGCAAGCTTTTTTCTTTGGCTTTAACTAGCTGAAAAACTACTGGCTGCAGGAATTCTCTGCAGCCAGTAGAAAAAAGGGGAAAAACTGAGGTTGCATCCTCTCAATGTATGAGTTTACACGTTTGCCTCCGATGTTCCCACATCACATGTGGATTAATCTTCTAATCTTAGCTTGAGTAGCTGATACTTGTTATAGAACTAAGTACCAACCATCAGAATCCATATCCGTACGTTCTGATTCCATTACACACTATGGATGAGCTCCTATTTAGTGTAATTAGTTATTTTACGTTAAAGAAATCTTTCAGGGCCATAAGTATCAAAGTTAGGATTAAAATTTCCTTCGTTGAAAAAAGTTCAACCTATTTCGGCCACCATAACAAGTGTCATCACATTATCTCACGCGTCAAGTCACATCATTGTGGTTTTTAGTTCAAATTTCTATTGAAGAAAAAAAAACAGCGGCCCTCTAGGTTGCCCTTATTGTCTGTCGTTAACAAATAGCTTCCGTTCCGTTATAAGGAATGGAGCAGATTGATTTCGTCCTTTTCGTCGTTATGTTTTTTGAACATCGTCTCTCCTCACCCTCTTTCCCAGCCACTGTGACCACCTCAGAGAAAAACACACATAGTTTAATTATGCTTCACCGCTTCTTTAACCATGCATGAGATCGCAAAGGATAGCATGCAAATGAATCCGAGGGTGGAGATGAAAAGAAATTGCATATGCAGTTGACGTTTTGTATAAAATCCTCATTTGGTTTGCTAGTAGCCTGTAATTGTTGTTGTTTTGTTGGGTTTTTCTTTTTGTTGTTTTTGTTACGCAACTCAAAATCGATGCTGTTGTAGTAAATATCTGACAACGTTATTAATCTATGCACAATTCTTGGAAATCCCACTCTCTCACTTTCTTGACTACATGCTCTTTCTGGATTCACATTATATACTTAAACGAAACGATGCAAGTACTAACAGGGAATATTCGTTTTATTTAGAACTTGTTATGGTTACTATTCACTAAATTTGCTAAAAGTAATGTGATTTTAGGGCATATTTCCTATCCGAGAAGTGGTGAAATGTTTATGGTATCAAGTCAGAGGTCTATAATATATTTTTCTGAAAAATTCAATCTTTTTTTGGTAGTTGTTTTTAAAAATACGACTTTTATAGCATTCTGTCCTAGGGTGGAATTTTCCTATTTGTCCTCAGATACTGGAAATCTGCAAAAGAGATTTCATTCTTTTCATTTCCTTGCCTGTGACTCTGCAATAAAGTCCTATTGATTTTTTTTTAGAAAATTTCCTGTCGAGCTCATCACTTATTTAATTACAATTAATTGTAAGATTATTAAATGTTGTAAATCTACAATTAATCTCATGCAATTCCATTCCAAGAGTTGAGAACACGGAAGTGAAATCATTTCTTGTTATTTTCTTGTTTTCAATTTTTGGAACGGAACTTATAAGGTTCATTGCAAATTTACTTTTTTATTTTGAATTTAAACGACTGAATGGTTGCTCTCTTCACTGCATCTTCTATCAATGGAACGCTATAGGTAAGCTCTAGGTGAATGATTAACATTTATTAGATCTGCAATCACAAAACATGAAATTTTCTCACGTTCTCCAACTATTCTCATGCTTCCTGTACAGCTTGAATCAAAATACTAGTTCACTACTTTATTTGTATATGGATAAATATATCTAACAACATGAGAAACCTTGCGAAAAAGCGAATTTCTGAACGTTGAGCCGAGAAAAAGGACCGAGTTGAATCGAATCCACTTCAAATACTCTCTATTTCTGACTTATCAAAATTTTTATAACCTCTATTTTGGATTTTTTTCCTGAAATTATAATTTTGCTATCGCAAGTCCTATACTTTTAAGCTCAGAAATTGTAATATTATTTCTTCAAGCTTTTAAAAAGTTTCAACAACTTCTTTTCATTTCGTTAATGGTATTTGATGCATAATTGCTTTTACATTTTTTACATAAATTCCGCGTTTGCACAACGTGTTGCTTACTGCGAGTCGTACGATGGTTTCTGATGTCTGAACAGATGTTCAAATGTCTATAGAGAGACTAATTTGCCCAATTCTCTACCTTTCCTTGAAAGTCGTTTCCTATCATTTCCACATGTACAAATACTTTCCATTTTCTTTTCATCCGTGATTCCTGGTTGTTTGGCATTGTTATTTTAGCTGAACGTCTGAACATCCGACGAAGTTTATGTAAATATCTCTGTTACTCGGTCAAATCATTTATTCAATTCTTACGACCAGATCAAGGCTTGACTTGAGTGTGTGGAAAATAATTTGTGATTGACTTACAACCTACTTTTTAATGTTTCTTTGATTCCATACGAGAAACCAGTTATTACAGGAGTGGAAATCTCTTATTCTATAGGCTCAAGAACCTAAGAATTTAGAAGTATTGTGAATGGTGGATCTTGTTCTCGGCACCTCCGTTTACGTAGAGAAAATGGTACTTTTGAGGCCCTGTTTTTAGTCTTTAAATTGTAACTTTAAAGCAAAAACACAGTTTGAAAAAAAAGGTGAAATTGTCTGGCTATATTCATGAAGCTGGCTCTTTTCTGATTTCAGACTGTGGAATAGTTTTAATTAGGGGCTTCTGTATTTTTTTAAAATCGTTTCAATTTTGAATGTTATTTTGTTCAGTGGTGAACTCTCTTCGTAGGGATTTTTTTTCTACTAAACCCCATCAATCTAGTAGAGAATTAGATGACGTCTGTGACGAATTGGGCAACATTTCTGGAATACCATGTAGAAGTTCTCATCTTTTTAATTATTGAATTTTCATTTCTACTTCCAACTCCTTCATCTGACTCATTCGTTTTACTGATGTTTTTCGGTTGTGTTGATAGGTGATTAATGCAATTCCCAAGTTTGCCTCATGAGAGAGTATGATGTGTCGGATTACATCCACGGTGTTTTTGCTCCGCTCTCTACAACTTGCATATAGTGAGGGAGAGAAAGAGGGAGAGGGCGGTCGAGATCGAGTGAGAAGCTGGAGAATTCGCGGCGATACGCCACATTTAATCGCACCACCCTCACTTTAATTCGTTTTCCACATACGTTTTATTATCCACACTATCGTTTTCCATTAAGCCTAGTGTCGCGTATTTTCCAATGCATCACGAAGATTCTGCGCTTTTCATCTGTAACAAGGATTCTATTCAATTGTTATCCAAGTTCTATAGCTGTTCATAAATCGTCGAGCATGCGCATGTATTTTTCAAGAGTAAGCTTCAAGTCACTATGTCCAACAAATGCTTTTCGTAAATATGATGTTTGATCCTTTCTTTCAAGTACACTCTTTCGCTTTTTGTGATAAATTTTCTATTCAGAACCTATTCCAGAAATGTCTGAAGAAAGTCTCTTATGCACTTCGTGAGATTTTAATGAAAATAGAGAACCAGCGGGAAACTTCTCGGTAATTTCTGAAAAGATGTAAAGTTATTAAAGAGTTACTGCCTCCGCGAAGAAATAATAGTTAGACTTTTGACTTCCTAAACATGCTTTTTTTTGTCATTGACTTTATACAAATTAAGTTTATGGGGATACAAACACTCTTTTTGAAGGCTAGGATTTTAATGTTATCCATTTTTCACATTTCTCATTGTTTTCTATCTTTTTTTCTCTATCACAAAGTGCTAAACAACTCTATATGTTTTAGAAGCAAAAGATTTTTTTGAACAAGAAGAAAAATCAGCTTGCGCTTCTTCATCTTCCAAGTAAAGGAAGAAGTAACTCAGCTGAGCTCTATTTGGTTCTTCTACTACTTCGCAAGGAGTCTGAAAAAAGTGGAACAATGAAAGAATCCAGAAACCATTTAATTGTTTTGTTAGAGAAACCGATACATATTTGTTTTAGTATGCTTTTAAAAAACGTGGATTTTTTCTTGGCAGGATCAAAAACTGGTCGTGGAAACCAAGAAGGATTGAGTATGAAAAACCGTTTGAAAAAAATGCACTTAATTACTTTTCGTTCATACGTTCAACAATAGAAGAAAACAATCGCCAATATTCTGTTTTGTGTCCTCAGGATATTTCCTGCAAACATTAGGATATCCCTGATATATCGTAATCGTCCTCGCGGCGTGCTCAAACGTTCACCAACGGTGTCATTAATTTTCCGTATAGGCTATGTTCTATAGGCCCAGGTTAACCTATAAGATTACCATCACTCCTCTACTAATAAATCACAGGGTTAATTTTAATTTACCCTTTTATATTTACCTTTAAACCTCCAAACAACTTTTATCCAAGTTAATTTTGTACGTCTTCTTTATTTTTACCGATATATTTTATTAGTTATTAGATTTTAGAAGTTATTTAGCATAGAAATAGAAAATTACTGGATCAATTCATTTATCATCTATCATCATTGCAGCTGCTAGGACTACTCTTACGGCTTATCGAAGTTTTGTCAAGGATTAATTTTCACCTATTTGATTATTCTAATACGAAATAAAAATAAAGAAGGAAGAGAGAAGCAGTAATTTTGTGATGATTTAGAATCTATCCTGTATTTGCATAGAAACGTCTATGAAATTTTTATAGGATATCAATTCGTGGATGATCGCGTTTGAGTCGCGTTCTGTTGTGTAAATACACTCAAAGATTTTCGTGCGAGAGTATCTTGATGAGTACAAAGATCATTTATCAACAAACAGATCATTTCCGTAGTGAAGAATGTTTCTGTTCACTGAGCACTGCTTACGTGGGTTTGCTCACCCACGTGACGCCAGGATCAGGGTTACGTTAGAGGATTTTCAACGTATTCCACATATATTTCTCTTTGTTCGATTTGCTTATATTAGACGTCCACTGGATATATTTTTAGCTTTCCGAAAGGTCCTAGGAGACATTAGACGGATGTACATATCTCGATGTTGTTGTGTATATGTATTAAACAAGCTGGAGCCGTAGACGGGGGAAAACAACAGTGGTTTTTCTTTTTTGTTTTCTTATCTAGCTATGACAAAGTAATCGTTATTTTTCATGGATAAGGAAAAATTAATCTTCAATCAATCTTTCATGGATATCACAACTCAAAGTCTTTGTTACTGTAGAAAATCGCAACGTTTGTCCTATGCAATATTTACTCCAGAAAAAAAAAAGAAAACCGTCTTGTTTCGTTTTTTGGATTTTGAAGTAAATTGTGAAAAAAATTGCCAGACGTTTTGAGAACAATGACAAGACCACTTTTCACATCTTAACAGTAACTACGGATTATGAAAAGTGTGTAGCCATAAATAATTTTCTCTTTAAAATATTCCAAGCTGGAATGTTTAAGATAGAAATTTCTTTAAGTGGTCCTTTTTTCTGAAAGAATAGTTATACATAGTTTTATGTATTAGTTTTCTCAGAAGTTTCAGACTTTTCTTTGATCTCAAAAATCAATCTAGTTTGTTAGGAGACAGAAATAATGCGTCTACAAGCGGGGATCTTGAAGTACACTTCAGTTTTTATTTACTTTGATGTGCGGTACACTGTTTTTTTTCTCTTTAGCTTTTAACATCTGAAATGATATAAACTTCCCACCCGGTCTCAGACTGCAATTATTGCTCGATTTCTACGTGCTACCATGTTTTTGTTCCTTTGAATTATGTGAAATGCTTATTCTACTTAATAACATGTTTTAAAAACTATAGCAATCAATTTAATATTTCTTTCTTTTCTAGAAGGAGGAAACTGCGAAATTTTTGCAATTAATTGAAAAGATAATTGAGGTGATAAGTAATAATAATATACAATGATAACATAGATTTAAAAAATAATTTCACAGCAAGATTATGTTTGCACAATGTGATTTTTACATGAGGTTATTCGACTTAAAAAAACAACTGCAGTTTACCAGAGATTTTATCTCATTTCCGGATAATTTTGCAGTAGGTGAGGTGTATTCATTGCAAGAGACGCTAATCTCTACAGAAATCTTCCACAAGTGATTCCACGAAATCGTTCGCAAGTTTATCGGAACGAGGGAGGTGATTACATTGTCGACTAGAGCAACTGCTCATTTGTACTTGTTGAAAACATGGATTGACGTCAATGTCAGGCTTGAGACAACCAAGTGGCTCAACTCTTTTGCCGCCGCCGCTACGATGATTGCAAACTAAAAAATTGCCGCATCTTTTTCCGGCATTTTGTTAGTTTAAGGCTTTTTTTTTCTTATTGTTTTGCTGATAAAATAACACTACATCACCTTAACGCATGAATATAACCTACATTTACCAATTTCTGCTGAATACTCCCATAAAGTCAGTTCACATCATTTCCTCTCCTCAATTTATAATTGAAGACTTAACTTGTTATTTACTTTACTTCACGAACCATTTTTATTTCATTTACTTTTCCATAATAAGAAGATCCCGTGACGTCCTTTCCCGTAATATGTGCATACTCATAAATTCATGATTGCAGATTATGATGCGTGGAGGTAATTTCTGTTGCTAACCAACTGAATCACTTGCCTTTGAAGTATTTTTCCAGCTAACTGCTCGCATTAGGGATTTCGTTTCTAGCTGTAGCAGTATTTCTAGATTAACCTACCGTTTCATGCGTTATCGCATCTTTTTTAAAATCTATGCGGAAAAATTCTATAATAATTGGGATGAAAATGGAGAGATGATCATGGAAACCAATAGTTGAGAGAGGTCCGAATCTTCACAATCAAGCAACTTTTTCTGCTTCATATTCTCATAATCTGAAAAGTTTTCCATTTTCAGAATTCTTCTGTAGTTTGGAATTGAAGGTATTCGCACAAAATACGTCTTACTGAACCACATAAATGACGTAGAACAACTGTGTGGAATTTCACACCACATAAATAAGGTTTTCTTTTCATTAAACATTTATTTATCGACCTCTGTTCGCTCACTTGACTGGCAGCCTGGTGGCAAGCTTGACATCAGGTCAGCAGACCTCCATGTTCCCTACACTTTCAACAGTCGATTCAGTTTCTACAGTCTTCTCCTTAGCATTCACAAGACGATCCGTCAATGTCTTCTTCTTAATGATCTATCGATTGGGTTTTTAAAATGCACAGCAATTGTGTGAACGTATGTAATAAAAGCGACAATAGTTTTGTTAGACAATAGTTTTCCTCACTAACACAATGCTTGTATTGTTGAAAAAACAACTAATAATACACTTAATATAATAACATAATTAACAATAACAAATAACGTAACAATTGATATACGTCACTCCTCAAATCTGCAAATTAGGTGATCTGATTCATTTCTATTACTTTTCCACTGTTCTTGTTTCTTGGAACCTTGCCAGGTTTACACAAACTCAAAAAACTAGGTTCTTAAATCACCGTAATTTTGATATTCTTTGATAAATACTAGTTAATTGTGCAGAATATCTCTAGCTAAGTACATATTTTGATTACTGTACTGTCAGCCTAAATTGGCAAGTAATCCGTGAATATTATTCAACAATCTATTCGAATACTTGTTAGTGAAATGGTCAACCATCTCGTTCTTCTTCTCATTCATTATTCCATTTTTTTTCTCCTCTTTTACTGGCGCATTTGTACTACAATTGAAGCAATTTTGCATTTAGATGAGCGTGTGAAATCTTTAAAAACGAGGAGTAGGTGGTTCGTCAAAGGGATGGTTGGAAAATGTCGAAGACGATGAGGAGAGTGGAGAGGAAGAGGTGTAATGCAGCGGCTGGCGCACCCTCGCAATCCTCATTTCCTTTAACTGATCATATGTCTGCTTGTCTTGAGTTATGATCCACTATCAGTTTTCAATCTCTAATTTTGTTTAAGCTTTAGGATCTAAAATTTGGAACTGCCTGGGTTGGGCGCATTTTTTCTCAAGGGGATGGTGGACTTCCAATTTATTTCCACTCTGTCTTCGATGTTAGTGTCTGTGATCTTCAGCGAATTCAGTTTCATTCCTGAAATCCATCCAGCATTCAAAGTACAATTTCTATTTCTGCTTCCGTTTTTGATCCATGATTTACTGCCATGGCACCATCTGTTTGCAGCTAACACAAAAATATATCACTCTTCATTCCATTACCAATCTACCGTATCAACTCCCACCACTTTGTTATCGGCTGAGTCATGTGATAGGTGGTCAAGCTTAGTGAATCAGTACCGTTATGCCCAGTATTCATTCACCTTATGGATCCAAAAAAATCCTTGAAATAGCGCTAACAAATCACTCTAGGTCCTTGAGAAAATCTTCAGCTTCTAAGGACATCGTACGGGACGACATAAATATTCTTCCCTGTTTTTCGAGTCGTCCTAGTCGTCCTCATGCCCGAATAAATCACTTCTTTGAACTCTTTATGAAATACAGAGCTTTGGAAAAAATTTGCTTTCTTGGATCAGCGGTGAAATCGTGAACGGGGCTTGTTCGAGGTCGCAAATTCCTATGAATTGCACATTGTGATTGTGTAACTCACTGATGGTGTTGTGTCTTGGATGCAATACGCAGCTGTCAGCTGTCTTCAAATTCTCCGACACGTGCATTTTGTGCAATTCTGTATCCATAAATCTTTTCATTGTCTTAACTTTGGCCTTTTTATTATCATGCAATTGCTTTTTTATTACATTCTACAAGCTCAGTAAGAAGTTCATGGCTAATTTTTCCTAGTGATAATTATTATTTTTTAAATAAAGGAGAGCAAATACAACATATTTTCAAAAATGTTTTATCGTGTTCAGTGGAAGGTTAGGAGAACAATAGTGATCCGAAGAAAATCATTTCTGGATAATGAATCAACATGGCAAACGCATAAAATGATTGATACGATTTTTTTAAATCCATTCTTTCTGAGAATGACTTAGCACTGGTTTTTTTTCATTACAATATACGCTATGTTAAAGCTAGATGTAATTCCTTAAACTGTGCAGGAAGTTGGTGTTTTTTTAAACATTTTTCTACCTTAATTTTAGCGCTAAAATTATAAATCTCAACACTACTCTTGCTTTCTTAATTCCACTTTATTTAGTTGTAAAATTAAATTAGAATTTGAAAAAGTTAAGTTGAAGAAATCAGCTTTTTATTTCTTCAAAAAAGCATTCGACAAAGCAGATACTTTATTGTCACTGCATTGAATAAACCTTAAGGAAATGAACGATCATTCTACTGACCCGATTCTTGAATATCTTGACTACAGCCTCTTTCTAATTTTATTTTTTTTTCTCTAATTCTATCATTACAATGTTCTTGTACACTGGCCAAGATAATGGATAAATTTTTAATTGATCCTTTGGACTGAAATCTAACAAGTTTTTTCAAAACGATGTTGCGAGATGTTGCGAGTAGTTAGATCAGTTCTCCTCAATGGCAATTTGATACCCAGTGGATTGAAATCTCAAGATTCAAAAGGATTCGCGCGACAAAGAATGAACCCTGCTATAGTTGCAGGAGACGCTCAATACTGTCAGCATCACTGTGAAGCCGAGCGGATTGAGAACTATCGGACGGAAACTTCCGGAAATAGGTTACTGACCTCACGAACATCCTGTACCACCCAAGTAAAGCTCTTCTTTCATTAGGATAATTTGGATTCGTCTGTATTGAACTAACTTTAACTGCCGTAACGCGACCGGCGACCCTCATCGTATTCGAATCGGTGGTCATGTTGAGGCCGAAGAAATGACTGAGCAAAGTACATGAGCATAATCTTGGATTTTTCACATGTCGCCGTGATCCATGGATTACGAAAACGGCCAGTTATGAGGTTCTGGTGAGAAATCGTTGCGGAAGGGATATTTATGTCCCGATGCAAAACTTGAATACTTCAGTTAATCGTGGATCCTATCAGCTTGAAAAAAAAGTTGACATCATAGCTTGGCTACCATTTAACACCGATCTCTTTTGACAGGAATCTTAAGTGGAAACTTGGTTTAAGAAGACATTACAATTCCACGAGAGATAACAACAACATCGATCGATATGTTGGGACCTTTTTTTGAATGCTTGAATTTTGTTTATGTCAGAGAGTTTAAGGATGTGGTCACCAGTGTTTCCAATGATATTGTGGTTAAAATCAATATTTGAATTAAAAGAAGACAAAGTATGTATTTGAGGTGAACATCGAATTTTTATAAATTTTCAATAGGTTCAGATTAATTTTTTTTAAAATATGAAACAGCATGAATGTGAGAGAAGAACTTGGATGCATTTACCTGCAGCGTGTATTTCTGGTAACTTGAAACCTGAAAACTAAGTACTCTACGTTCAGAAAACTCGGTAATACCATAGAAATCCACTTTAAAAATCCACCTCATTCCGCCTACATACAGGATTCTGGGGAGGATAATTGAGGTCATGTAGTGTATGAAGTACTAGAAATAACATGCACAATTCCATTTAAAAGAATAAAGCCATTTTATAAGATGGTTTCATGGAAGCCCGAAACGTAAAAAAAATCGTAAAAACGTAAAAAATCTATAGAATGCAAAAAACAAAGAAAGAATTGAAATGTCGTCATGAGTTTAGCATTATTTTGAAGGCGCTGTCAATATGAATCATTAAGAACATTAATATTGATATTCTCCAAATACACGGAACATTTCATCAATAAAATGAGTAGCTTCAGGATGAAACCCCCATCACTTCATTTCTTTAAATGGTCGTGAATTTATTCTTAAAATACTGCTAAATAAGTCTCAAATAATCCCTTCTATAATCCATGTATTTCCTACCACTCCTAATAAATTGCTTAGTTCATCGTAGTTCCACTTTTACATCTCATCACTCCTAGAAGTCTGGAATAAAATAAATTTGTGCAATCCACGATTTAGACATGCGCATGCAATTTGTTTCAGTCGGATTAGAGTGTCACTTTGGGAATGAGAAAGTGAAATTTGATTCAATTTATCAAAAGAAAAGTTTGAATTAAGATTAAATTTCATTTGACGGGGAATGACGTAATAAGGTTCTCTTTTGACAAATGATTTAGCAAACTCAGGATTATTGGAATTGAACAAAATAATGAGGCTAAGTATCAATTTCGTTTAGATCGTAGCTTTTATGGAGAAAGAAATTTAAACTACTCTTGTTCTTTCAAAAACAAGCGGAGGTGAAAAAATAATTCTAAGGTAAACATTTTTCATGTCAACCCGATAGGGATAAGATCTGAACATTGCTAGCCGAGTATGTTTTAGTATAAGTTCTACTATAAACGCCATATTGCTGCTCATATTTTCCCCGTAAATTCCTTCTTAGGCTTTTTTTTAAATTTTATTTTGGTATAATTGTGAAGATAAAGATACCAATAATTGGTAAATCATGCGTTTTGCTACTTAAATCCTTTTATAATGGTGAATACGTGAATAGTGAAAAGGCCAAAGATCAGTCATCAATAATATTTCGGTCAAGAGAACCAAATGTTCGCAAAAAAAGAATCTTTTTTCAATTTCTCAAAAAAAAATAAATTTTAAATTGAACGATTACTACATTTTTTGAACCTGACGCAGCGTTGCATTCCAATTTTTTCTGGGCTCCTCTCCGAAGTTCATATATGAATAAATTTTGTTAATATTAATAAAACAGCATTTAAATAAATTACAATAATAATAATAGAACCAACTTATTCTGGAAGCGAATCGTTTTGATTCTAATGTAGCTTTTTAGAGGAATCAAAAGTCATCCGCTTCTTTATCTACAGTTCTTTCCGCAGACTCATAGTATCTCATAGTACAAAAACAGTGGAATATCTGTCTGTTACTATAAACCTTATTTTCTTTAATCCAGAAAACTTGTTGTTTTGCTTTTTTCCACTTCTGATAGTTGCACATAGCTAATACATTGCTTCAATTTTTTTCCATTTTTGCAAAACACAACCATATTTTAACATTGCAAATACTGCAACGTATTTTGCTACACGTAAGGGCAGTTAAATTGTTTTTTGTTGCTTCTGCCACATAGTATGCATACATTTCGTGATATACTTTATGGATTTTATGTGATGGCACTACGATCACATCGTGAGCATGCGTGCGCAGAGGTTATCGAATATTTCTAGAACATACTTAGGATTGATTTTTAGCTTTTCCTAACTATTAGCTGAAAATTATCCAGACAATTATCTGTTCGCACCCGGAAGGAGGTGAGAAAGACCGCAAGAGGATGAACACAGTAGCAAACTCACGGATTTCTACAAGGAAGTTGTAGAAAATGCTAATACATGTTGAATGTTCAAAATGTCCAGAATGTTTCTCGAGCAGAATTAGAAGCGATCTATATAAAAAAGTCCCATCTACATATTTTTCGAACATTAATTAGTGGGAGATTCCGATTCTGTAGCGCTATAATTAATTTCGCAAATAAGAACATATAATTAAATTGAATCAATTAGGAATATATAATTAAACTTGTTAGAAAATGAAAGAAACAGTGTCCAATTGGAACGTTCAAATATCTTATTTTTAGCACTCGAGCAGGTTGAAAAAAATTCACGTTATAGATATTGCTGGATTTTGTGCCGTATTTTTACTATCTTCTATGTAGCCAGTAATGTGTGTTCTTTGATGAAGTTATTCTCTAAGAAGAAAAAATACAGCTCCAGCAGCTATTGATTTCGGGTTCTGAGTTTGATTCTTCTCGAAATTTTCCGCGACGATCTTCTTAGCCTCTGTAAATATTACATTTCTAACCAGCTCTATTGGTTATTTGTTCGAAATCACTTATTTACTCACATCGGCGAGTAAAGCTTATCAGCAATTTGATCATGAAAGTCATCTGATTGATCACACTATTGGCTGTCATGCGAAAAAAATCATCGATCAGTAGCTTTTGTGAAGAGGAAGAGGTTGGTTGTCCTCACGACAAAGCGGCATTTATCATTTACACTTCTACGAAAAAGCTCCTATAAGCATTTGTGCGCTAAACCTCCTAAAATTGGGCAACAAGCTTCTTAGTTTATCAAATTTAAGGGTCTGTTTAGGTTTCAAATATTTAACGCAGTAGATTTTCTTCTGTTGTGTAATCATTTCAAACCTTAGTTTCTTCTCTTCTTCATTATCTGAAAAATACAGAGGATTTCATTCCCCCTCAACTTTTGTCTTTTTTTGTCCTCAACTTATCTGTTTCCGTTTTGTATGTTCAGGGAAGTAAGTAGTAGTACTGTATTAGTTGTCCACTAGTATTTCACAGTGAAAAATCCTACTGGTATCGTAAAAATTGCAAACTATATACCGTTTTTAAAGAAATCGTTTGTTTGTATGAATAAGCCTTTGATTATTTTCTAACCTGTTTTAGAATGCAGGGTGCTTACAGCTAGAAAGTGTTAGTTTTTTAGGATGTACATGAATTATTCAAAAACCCGAATAAGCAGGAATAACTCGCCCTGAATAAGATATTTGTAGTTGAAAAAAGACAATAAAAAAAGAATAACAATTTACATGAAACATTTTAGTGAAAATTTTAAAACTCCTACTTTTATAACTCTATTTCCTCGTTAAAGTTTTAGCAATTCCTAAGATGCGAAAACAAATGGGAAATATTCAAATTATCAATTATCATGGTTTTTTAAAAGTTCCAGGTAGCTAATAGCTACTCATTTATCCTAATTGTTTGTTTAAAAGGTTGTTGCATCATTGTTTTCTGGATTCTCGAGCATTTCCGAATCCGAGCAAGCGTCAGCACTTTATTTTTGCAACCTCTATCCGTTTTTACTTCCTGTTTGTATAGACTCTTCTACCTCATCGAGTCATTATTTTCCAGTTGTCTGGCGCCATGACTAAGAACAAATATTACTACTACGCCGCGATAAAATTAATCTTTCTACGCAAACCTTGCACGAGCAAGTTCATTTGTTGTGCTGCCCTGTTGTTCGCCATTTCATTCTGTCATTATTATTAGTTGAACGGGCTTGATTCATTAATGTTAAAAGTGAAGTCGTGAAACTCGTCCGTAGACGAGTTGTCACGTGGTTCAGATCATGCCCTTTTCGGGCGGAGACACTCATGCACATTCTCTCGCTCGCTCGCTCACTAACACTCGCCTGCGAGTCAAATTGTTTGCAACGGTAATCAATGCGGTCCTAGAGCTTCTACGGCCAGTGCTGTCATCCGCTGGCGCGATCATGCAGCGTAACTACAGTACCTTCACAAAAAATGGTAGGCACCGTAGTCGTTATTTGAATGCGTACGGTATAGGCGGAACCGTTTTGCTTTACTCGGCCGCTAATCGTGCAAATTTTAATGGCACTCACATGATCGTGTGATGATACGGCCGAATTCTAATGATGATCTTTCTACATTTCGTTACAGATATGCCGGCAGGTCCTCCCGATTTGCTCGATATCCCCGGTAAACGGGCTACGTTCACTTCAGGAAGTGAGGAAGAGATTCGGCTTGGTTCAAGGGTCACATTTAATGACCAATCTGTGAACATTGAGGGCGTCGAGTTCCAGTTGAACGAGGTTTGTCGACTTCTTCCCATAGTCACGGGCATTCGTGCTCCTTCAAAAATTTATTTCCACCCACACCGTATGTATTTCGTTGCAAATAGAACGAAAGATGCGGAATTCATATGTACAAGAAATTTTACTAGTATACTTCAGGTGCATTCATTATCAGTCATTTCTTCCATCTTGCCGTTTATCTTATCCCGATCTTTTTGAATTCTATTTTTGAAGTATTGAATTTTGCTGAACATCTACTAAGCGTAACTTGTAGTCGACACATCACACGTGACCCTAATGTCAAATACTACGGCAGGTATCCGTGAAATCCAACACTTTTATGAAAGTGCTGATTAGCGTAGCGTATTGATCTTTGCGTTCTCATTTTACTTCGCGTCACAGCAAAATCCGATGGCTGTTGTTGTTGCTATGCGCAAGCAATCTGAAATAAATGAATATCATTCTATATGCCTGGATATAACCAGGATAACAATTCCATTGAAAACAACCACATAAAATTCTCAAGAAGGAACCAGTGTGAATAGCAAACGAGAATTTGCACAAAAGTTGTCGTGCAGCCTTATCTATCCGGTTATCTGCCCATCCGGTTCAAATTGTCGTTGACAATTTGAACCGGGTGGGCAGATAACGATGTTCACGTCGAACTGACGTAATAGTGACATATAGTAGAGTGCTTCTCTCCTAAGCACTTTTATCAACGTTATTTCTATCCAGAAAGATATCCAGTACTTATAATTAATGATTGTGATGGGAACTGATGTCATAGCTTCTGAAGGAAAATTGGTGGGTTAGGACTTACATTTGGCTCTTTTCCGAAATGGAACTCTAAATTTTCTATGAATTAACTTCCATATCATTTAGATTTTTTGCATGTATCATCTGAAAAACTAACTTGCCTTCATTTCCTTCATTCTCTATTATTTCCTTTTCTCTATATAATGTGTGGAAACAATTTCAGGCTAATAACCACACAGTTACATTTCATGACGATGAGAATGCCCAAAAACGAGAACAATGGGACAGTAAGGTGAAATCTGTCAGCTAATCTCATATTTTAGATCAATTTTATCATATTCTCATTTCAGACACAATTTTACATGGGTGTTATTAGCTACGCAGTTGGTCTTGGTAACGTTTGGCGGTTTCCATATTTATGTCAAAAGAATGGTGGAGGTAAGATCGTGAAATTACAAGGATTATTCCCAGATTATACAATTTTTTGCGACAACTATAAATATTTCTTGTGATTTAGGAGCTTTTCTGATTCCTTACGTAATCATGATGATCCTGCTTGGTTTACCACTATTTTTAATCGAACTTGGTATTGGACAACGGTTACGAACTGGACCAATGGGAGTGTGGAATGCGATTCATCCATACCTTGGAGGTATTTTAATAATCTTCTACTGTATAGTTTTCATTTTTAAGAAAATACTGTTTTTGGACAACATTGAAGGATTTTCTTCCTTTTCGATTGATGGATCTTAATGACTAACGTCTTCGTACTCAGTGAACACAACTTTTGTTCACTGAAAAGCAACTATTTGTTCAATTTATTTAAATAATTCTGTACTGGTAATTATGGGTCATGTTTTAACCATTTTATGAGTAATTACTTCTTTTTCTATTTTTTTCTCCGAAGGAACTTTTCTTTCTGTCTTCACCCTAAACGTAAATCTGTGCATCTATTTTCAGATTTCTCCTAGGACGTAAAGCATAGTTCTTTTCGCAAATAACATTGAAAATATGGCTAACAGTTTTTTTTTCTTTTTAGTCCTACTTTCTTCTTCTTTTTGGAACTCTGTAATATGGACGTCGAATTAAAATTCAATTTAATTAGCTACTGGAACATGAGAAAACGATGCTTGTCAAGTATGAACTGTTGCATAATTGAAATATTGCTCGCATATTGCTCGCATATTGCAATTCCTTTTCTCAAAAATTCTATTTTTCTTTAAGCGAAACAGAATTAGCTGCGTGGTTTTTCCCACATAGCAGCATCTGAATAAACGTGCAACTTTTCTCCTCAGAGTCTTGATATTTTTTTGAGAATATTTAATTTCCATGATAACGCTATTATCACCTTTTCATTCAAAATATAAATGAAAACGTGTGATAAATAGGAGAAAAAGTGAACGATGCTTAACGAGACAAGGGTGGCTTTCCTTAACCTGTTAAATGTGGAAAAGTAGAAAACTTTTCTTCAAATTTATTTAGTCTGAAATATGTAACAAAACTCATTCTTTTTGCGGAAATTCGCAACTATCTTGCTCGTTTCTTTTTGTTTCCCCTTCTGTTTATTTTCTCCTCCCATGTTCCGTTCGTTTCGGCACGCAACAACCAACGTGGACTGCTCATTGTTTCTATATGTTGTTTACTATTATTTATAGTAGATGCTCCCTTTCTCAGTTTTTTTTTTTGAAAATTTGTAAACTCAGAGTTTTTCGTCGCTAAAAAAAACTATATTTGAGACTAACAACTGCGATTATTTGTTTATCCTGGCGGCTATCCATGCATCGTCGCATCCCTATCAACAGCATTTATCATGTTAAGATTAAACTAATAGCCACGTCATGTTCTTTTTCAAAACATGCACCATGGAAAGGGGTCCCAGCTGCTTCGTATCATTCCGTATAGGATAGAAAAGCGTTTAAAGTGTGTTCTTCAAATGTTCACCGAAATTAGGAAGAAAATATCGAAAAAAAAAACTCAGTAATAGTTATGAAATTGCTAAAGCTGTATAGGTTCAGATTTCTAGAGTAAGAAATGCCTGATTTAACTTCTTCCCTATGTATCTCCATAAAATCCATACTTTTTCAGGACTTGGAGTATCAGCAGCTGTTGTCTCGTACCTTGTTGCACTTTATTATAATGTTATTATAACATGGTGCTTGTATTACCTCAAGGAATCGTTCACACTTCATCTTCCTTGGGGAGTGAGTTTTTTTTTTGAATTTCTATTCTGTCAACTTTTTCTTTGATAAAATTATTAGTTCAATCTAGAAGAATGTTAAACCACTAAAAATTTGCGAATTGTATAAAACAGCAATCGTGAGGAACAGAACTGCCACGTGGTTCTACTGATTTCAATTTTGCTCCAAAAACTCCGTGGACTGTTGTGTTGTTTAGATAGTAAATGTTTTGAGAGGTTCGGCGCACCGGAACTGATGGCGCTTTGACTCTTCGCTGAGTCTTGGGCCTGAGGTGAATGAAAAAAAGCCCAATGATGTCATCTAATGATGAGTCTTGCACATAACAGGATTTCAATGAACAAAGCATGAAGAGTAAAAAAAAAGTGCAGTGTTGGCGTTCTCACGTAAAGTGGATGTTCGGCAGTATTACGGATTGCTCATAAATCTCTGTCGGTCGGATGCTGTAGTGAACGGAAAGGAAATGAGCTTTGGAAAAAAAGGATTGACTAAGAACATCCATAATTTATGGATGCTTAAAGATTTTTTCTTTTCTTTTAAGAATTGTACAAATCTACTTGAATAATTTTGGCATCCTTTGCTTTTGTTCTTTTCAAAAGCCTTTTTTGGATTTTCTACTCTTTCTATCTCAAAAAAACTCTATACAATTGTTGTTTTATCAATGTTTTGGCGTTTTTTTTTTGTTTTTATCTACAAATGTTGTTCACATACTCAAAATTTCTTTTTTTTCTACACGTTAATCGTGTTATACTTAATTGTAAGTGACAAAAATAGATAAGAATTTCTTGGACTAAAATAGACTATATAAAATTAAGGTTTGTCCGGTTGGAGAAAATGGAACAATAAATCGGGAATGTGAGATGTCATCCTCCACTACGATGTTTTTCTGGAATCGGCAAGCACTCGACACAACTGGGTTTGTCGTAGTGAAATGTTATTTTTTTGCAAAATTTTTACGGATGTTGTACAATCTTTCACTTCTTATCTTCATCTTCTATCTTTATTTTTTTACCTGGTTTAGAAGCATCGGCGAATTAGACAGCTTTAATCCACACATTACGATATCGCTTATTGTGGCTTGGACATTGATATACCTTTGTGTGATGAAAGGGATCAAAAGTAGTGGGAAGGTAAGAATGGATATAGTTTTATGAATTCCTTCAGCGCTAGGAAAAATCCGTGTTCTTTCTTATGTGTACTACTTGAAAGGCCTCAGTTTTAATCATATCACTCCAAACATTCTGATAAATATTACCCATTAATCTCATTTTAACTTTTGATCCCAATTTATAATCCTGGGGAGTAATTTTGCTTATTTTTGAGGATTTAAAACGTTTTCAAAGTCTCCGGTATAAATTATTCCGTTCGTTAAATCCCAGTAGTTTTATATTCGTTTTTTAGCTTAACATTTTGGTCCTTTTTTTTAAAAAAAAAGCTTCCTCAACCATGGATATCTTTTTTCGTCAGTGTTTCACTTTTGGGAAACAATTGTTTAGTTGTTAGGAAAGAGAAACTCTGAATTGTTTTCCTGTAGAATTTTCTTTCATAACGCACGCTATTCTGCAATAATTTGTTAGGTATCAAAATTCATTGATCAAATGTGCTAGGAAAAAATCCTCATCTCATCCTCACCTTTTCCTTTCCAGGTAATGTATGCGACAGCAACGTTCCCGTACGTTGTGACGACCCTCTTTCTTATTCGATCCGTTACACTTGATGGTGCAATGAAAGGACTATGGCATATGATTAATCCTGATGTAAGTGGATTAGCGTCACTTTGTTTGATGTTATCACTATATCACTTGGACATAAATTGGAAGGGTAAACCATGTAAAAATAATTTTTTTTTCTAATATTTCCTAACGAAATCTTCAGAAAAACTCCCTATTGCTTCGAAAATCAGTCAAAGTTTAGAATGCGATTATAATCTTAGTGGTATGACAGCCATATCTTTGATAATTTCTAGCAAGGATATGACTGTCATACCACCAGGATAAGAAGGCGCTTCGACTGTTTATGATTACTATGTTTATTTCCGAAGTATTTTATTGTTGGCTTAACATCTAGTAACATTAGCATTTTGAGATTATAAATATTGATGTTTATAATCTATAAATATCTATAGTAATATATATATATATATATAATCTAAATAATCTGTTTATAATCTAATCATTAATTTTCAGCTTCACAAACTCTACAGTCCTACCGTATGGCTAGAAGCAGCTACACAAATTTTCTACAGCATGGGTTTAGGGTTTGGAGGTGCGTATTTGACGTCAACGTTGCCAGCACTAATCTCACATTCGTCACTAGCGATTAGTTTAATCCTTGTCGAACTGAAAAACAACCAAAAGTTACCCGAATCATCAATGTGTGAAATATGTATATTGATTCATGATTTAGGTCTGATTGCATTTGGTTCGTATAATCCGTTAAAAAATGACTGTAAAAAAGACGCGAAATGGTTAGCGCTTTGCAACGTCATCACGTCACTATACACTGCTGTCGTTATCTTTTGTGTTCTTGGATATATGGGACATAACACAATGAATACGTGTATAGAAAAGTACGTTAAGCTTTTTTTTTTCTTTCTTTAAATGAAAAACGTATAATATCTGAAAAAAGTTCTCTAATGAACTGCATATTATCTGAAAAAAAAAGTTCTTCAACAAAGTACTATACAAATATTTGAGATTCATAAATGTGTTTATTTGCGAATATTTGAGAAGTAGTTTTCTTTTTTTCATCCACGTCGATACAATTATTTTCAGGGACATGGTGATCATGCAATCAACATTCCCAGACAAATTCGCAACAATTGATGATGTACGGAAAATGTTCACACAAAAACAGTACATCGAAGTACTTTTTTTCCTCTTTTTTTTTCTTTTTCAATTATTTGCGTTTCACTCCCCTTTAACTTTAATCCTGTCATCTTTACCGCTGGTTTCTCTCTGTTTCCTGGTTAGAATAGATTTTGAGGGGTTCCTTTTTCACAATTAAAGGGTTGATTGTTGTTCTACGGTATGGTCTTCTCTTCTTCTATCTTGTAGATTCCTTGTTAATGTGCAATTTAAACTGTATGCTTTTCTTCAATCATATCCTTTCAACGACCTCAAAAAAGCAGAAAAAAGCAGTTTGAAAGCATCTTTAAAGTCTTAGTTTATGACTTACTAAGCAGTCAGAAAGATGCTCTTGTATTACGCCTACAGGCGAAGAAAACTGCTCACTTACTTCTTTTTCCAGAGTTATTTTTCCAAATAATTGACATCCTTTTACTGTATTTGAAAAAATCCAGTAGTTTTCAATCACACTGCCATCTCCCATCGATACTGCGTGTTTACAACCAATTAGATTTTTGTCTGAATTTTTAATTTACTTTTTCCAAGTGTTCCACTATAGTTTAAGAGGGAAATGGATATATTATAGCTGATGGAACAGAAATTTGCCGGAGAATTCAGCAAAATGGCTGAACATTCACAAATGTGCAACTACGCCACCATTATCTCTGAGGTAAATTTCGATGAAGTTAGCTATTTTACGAAAAATATCCCAGTAATATAATGTTTTACTTACTCCGGATTCTGAAAGATCTTTTAGAATTTCCTACAATTAAATATTTAAAATATAATTTGAAGGCTGCTGAAGGTACCGGGTTAGCATTTGTTGTATTCACGGAAGCGATCCTGAAATTCCCATTTCCACCAGCGTGGTCAATTCTATTCTTTCTAATGCTTCTTTCTCTTGGTCTCGGGAGCATGTTTGGTAAATTAATATTTTTGAGCACATAAATTTCTTCTTGCTTTTATGATCACAACTTTGTTTTTCAGGTACTCTTGAAGGTGTTATCACTTCCCTCAACGACTCACATCTAATTACCGTTACAAAACCAGTACTCACTGCTGTGTTGTGTGCTTCAGCATGTTTGATCGGATTACTGTTCTCCACTAGGGCCGGACAGGTAGTGTATTGTTGAGTTGTCTACATATCACCAAGCTACCGTACTTTAACTAATCTTCCTTTATTTTTTTCCAGTATTGGGTCGCATTATTTGACTCTTTCGCTGGTTCATATGCTCTCATGTGCGTAGCATTCTTTGAAGTAATCGCTGTGGTATATGTCTATGGATATCGACGGTAGGAGTATTAAAAACATTATATTTTTTCTTGTGATCTAATCGTTGCTACATTCTTGCAGTTTTTCTCGGGATATTGAATTCATGACCGGATCTAACCCCGGTCAATATTGGTTGATCACATGGCGTTTCGTTGCACCAATTATCATGGCGGTACTCTTCACCTGCAGTGTTGTTCAGTGTTTCTCTAAAGCTACAACTTATTATACGTACGATAAGGAGACGGTAAGTCTCTAACTTGTTCCTTTTACAACATCCATATGCGTTCGTCACAGTTTCACCTTTTTTTATTTCGCCACTGGGTCAACTTACGCTAAAGTGCAAAAAAAAAAACCTTGATCTTGTTATTTCTCTTTTCAAAAACGTATTTAATATCTACCGTTCAAAATGTGATCGTAATGTTTTTCAATACAACACATTTTCTGCCTTACACTGATCTAAATATGCAATCGACATGTTTCTATATATTTTTTGTTGTATTTTTTTTTTGTTTCCGCAAAATTTCTACTTTTCCGTAAAACGAAAAAAAACATAAATGCGCCTTGTTTGAAGAATTTCAAAGCACTTAATTTTGAAGCAGTGTTGATAAATTATTTGTTTTTCCAGGCAAAACAAGAGGAAACAGAATATCCGATTTGGGCGATGTTCATTGCATTGCTTATGGTTCTTCTTGCAATTCTTCCTACATTTAGCGTATGGTTCCTGCGTTACTTCAAGATTTGGAAGCTTGAAGCTGACATCCCAGCGGTGAGAAGCCTCCTCCACTTTTTCCTACCATTGTGTGACAAGAGCTCGTAAAAATACACGATCATTCACTCATCTAAACGAATTATTTTTCGAACCTCCATCGCTCAGAATGTGTAGAGCTGATTCGAAGCATCTTTAGATTTACCGCAGTTACACTTTTTTAACCTTCTTTTTTAGGTAAAAATCTTTGAAAAACGCAAATTTATTCTCTAAGAGAAATTTTACTCTTCACTAAATATTCAATTCGGTCGTCAAAAATAGATTCAGTTTCGAGAGGTATTTGAGAGGTTATTTGAAGTCAGAAGGTGTGAGTTGAGTAATTGAAGCCACTTGAGGGAACTTTCCAGGAAAATATTGACTCCAAGTCAACAATGTTTCAGGGGACATTTTAAGTTTACAGTTTGGCTTTGTTATCGATTAAAATACGCGATTTTCGCAAATTTGTAAGCCTTTCAAAGAGGTAAATCCTCGTTGTATTGTGTATTGAGTCGAACGGCTAGCGAATGTTGAATATTCCTTTCATTTTATGACGAGATCATGTAAAAAATACCCTAACATTCACCTTTTCTATAAAAGTCATTTGTTTCTTCTTTTTCCTTCTTTCCTCCAACCAAACCCTCACAGCAATTTTTCTTCGCTGTTATTCTCTTCTTTAATCATAGGATCTTCCCTGGTGCTCATCTGTAAAGAAAACAAATTTCAGGCTTCTAAATGTTTGGGTACAACGCAAAGTACAACGTATATGTTGAAGAGCGAGCAAAGCTTCAACCGTATGACGGAATCAAATGTTTCTGTGGCAGAAATGGAGCCTATGCCAATGACTCGCTCCTAGAGTCTGCCCAATCTTCCTCCACCAACTATTATTTGCCTAAATCTTCATCGCCTGATCCCATGTACATACACTTCTCTACGGTTGTTATGATTGTTTCATAGAGAATCAGAGATTTAGAATTTTTCACATTGTTCAGCATGATTGTTCAAGGTGAACAGGTGAACCGTACATTCTATTACTAGTAGGATGACTTAACATGTAAGTATCGCGTGCATAATGTCGTCGTCCAGCTTTCGGTGTGAGATTTCATGTCTCTCACATACAGCTTCCATTCAAAACGATGTAGATCACATCCATGTACTGAATGCTGACGTACGGGGACCATATGTTTTGTATTGTTTGCACACATTACACAGGTACTGTCGTGGCATGTGATTGGGTAGTGTCCGACGGTAGGAACACGCCCACCGTCGCGCGCGCAATACATTCAGCACCGGTAGAACTTGATAGAATCAGAAATTGTTTTTATATGTTTACTAACCCTTCCGATCTATCGTTGTTTTGACAACAAATGGCAAAACTGTAAGTTTATTCACTAAGAACTGTGGATCTATATAATACGATTATACTAAACAATTTTATTCTCCCTTCGATATCTAGGGAGTAGTCTGTCTTCTTTAGAAAATCTCTTTTCCCACTTATTAATAGTAATCAGATCGTTTCCCGAAATCATGGACTTGTTGATAGATGTTTCGATGGAGTCATCGACGTGATCATCTTCAATAAAATCCTTGACAGCTATTTGACCACTAATGTTCTGTTTTCACATCATTCCGTAGCGCTCTGCAAATTTTCGCATTGTTCAAAGTGTCAGAGCCGGGAAACGACCTGTATTCTTTCATTTATCGCTTCTATTCAGTTCCACTCACTCTTCTCTCACTGTGTTATAAGCGGCGTAGCACCCTGGTGCATTCCGGCCTTCGCCTCCTTTCTAATCCGGTGGAATTCACACGTCCTCCACAATTTCCAGTGTCAGCTCCTTTAGGATGTACTCGTTTTTTTTAGTCGTATGCTCACATTGAGATTGGTTCGTTTCAGTGAGATTTGTTACGTACATAATATGCTCAAAAAGATATGTTCCTACCATTGTCATACAACTGTAATGTGCAATTTTCTTTTTTTGAAATCAAAATAATAAATATTCGAAACGTCTTTTGATGTACACGTCTTGATATAATGAGCAAACAAATTCCTTCGTTATCCAACCCATCCTGTCAAGCCTTGATCCAAGTTCAGCTTCAAATCCTTGGACGAATACGCTCGTAAGTCATCAAAGAAGCTGAGAATACCCTACAATTCATCAGGATTAGCAGAATAGTTGTCGATGGAAAGCTGAAACATACTTTAGGCACAAGACTTTCTATAATTCCAGTTGGAATACCCATCAAATGTAGTTCAGCTTGTATAATTGATGTCACTTTAGTGTCTTTGCCACTAAAAGAGATGAAAATTCTTCCTGATGATACGAATGGGAATGCTATTTGATTAATGGATAACCTTGGTGAAATTACAAGTAAAGAAGGATGAGTGTGTACGCGAACCACACCTTCCCTTAGAGGAGCTGAAGGATGTGTTACACTTACCATTACAACGGTACGAGTTCCTAGAAAAATGAGAGTGAGTGGTTTTCTTTTATTAACAAAAACAGTAGGTTTGAGTAGAGGTGCGTTAATAATTAAAAGCCACGAATTCTTTAACAAACTACCGTCTTCTGGATCAGTAACAAAGCGACACAAATCCACCGCTTCTCGAGGTGCAATCAATCCCATAAGGCGTGATTTTGTGTCGTGTCGAATTATAGATGTATCCTGAAGGAAACAATGCTTCTTATTTGAGGTAACTTCTAAGGTATTAGACAGTGCTCACAGCTTGCTGTGACGGGAAGAAATGCTGTGATCCCATTTCTTAAGCAAAAGCTGTGCCACGTACAATTACACCTAACAATTTACGTTTACTTTTCAAAATTAGTATTAGAGTTTGAGTTAGTGAATTAATTGAAGGTGAGTTTTCAGTGAATTTCCATTGTAAGTAATGAATAAATATCGAGAAAAAGGACCAATAATCAATCGAAAAGTCGATAAGAAGCGACGGCATCACTAACAGTTCTTGTTGTGCTCTCATGAAACTTCAGGAAAAAAAGCTTCCTTGAAGCCTAAGTATAGGATCTAAAGACTCTCCTACGACTTGGAATGAACGTATAAATTCGAGTTCGAACGAGAAAGTCGTGAAATAATCTTTCTATGGAAATAGTGTTCTGATACAAACAAAATCCAAGCTTAAGGAAATAGAATAATGTTTTTGTACAACTAGAAATTAACATTTCTTTTACATGCTGTACTGTGTAATATTTTCGTAAACGTACATCAACACTTCTCTGGATAATGTAAAATTAGAAATATGTGATGTATTTCGTCCAATGAAATGTGGACAATAACAGTCAAATCTGGGATTCAACTTGGAAACACCCTAACCTTGTTTCCTACGCCTGGTGAACCATTACTCGAAACTCGCTTCTGATTTGGAACAAACTGATCCCACAAAAAAAAAATGAATTGGATTCCACCGATTCGACCGAATATAACACCAATATTTTTTCGTACTTCCCACTTAAAGTTAGGTTAAAATTAGAAACTAGAATAAAATCATAAAATCGATACTGTAATTAGGGATTAATAGTATGATTAAATTCATAAAAGTAAAATCAAGAAGAGTTCAGGTAGACGAGTCACCTTTTTTTGAAAAAAAAACTCCAGTAATTCGTGAATAGGCAACCTGTTTCTATAATCTACTGCCCTCTTCATTGCCCTATCTGCACCTCATTTTTTCCCTTTCAAAGTCATTTTTACAGTTCGGTCTTCCAACTTTCGATATCCAAGATACAGAAGTTTATTTCCGCACATCCATTACCATTACATTTTGCAAATGGTTATTAAAAGTAAATAGTTTTTGTAAGGATTTAGTATTTCGCTCCGGTTAAGAAAATGTCCCCTAAAACTTGTACTCGGACACATCTTGACATACCTCTCTTACTCGAGCCACTAACGGTGTACCACCGGATTGACTGTCCCATTTATTACGATGCACGCCTTCAGGATGGATCATTACTGCAACCTAAATCAATGATTTTCACAAAGAAAGGTCTGACACCTATTGCGTCGTGAAAAAACTCGTACAAAATCTTCATTTTTCAAATAAATTACCTCAACTGGAGTTCGATTCCGTATGATTCCCTCATATCGGAACATATTGTTCTCCGTAACATTGCATCTCATTTTCCAAACGCTTCCAGATTTCTAAGTTCATCGAATAGATATATCCTAATTAGAAGCTTTAGAAACAAATCCTTTCGAAGTTCTGTGGCTACAGAATTGGAATAAAAAATACGAGATACTCTTCATGCTTTTAGTGGATAACTGATGCGAGTGTAGAATAAAAATGAGGATATCAGCAGTCGTTTCGTAAAACATCAATGCATTTTTTGGATGTTTATTGGTATCTTTTTCCTCACCTAGATTTTGGCCATAGTCATCTTATACAGGATCTTAAAAAGTTACCGGATTCCTGGTTAATTTAATACTGATCACATCCATCCGTTACAAAAAAATATACCTTCAAAAAGTATTAGACTAAATAGAAGACTTTACGTTTCCAAATACAACCGATAATTACAGAAACGTAGAGATATTTACGCGAAGCAGATTGCAAATTTCAAATGATGTAACAAAATATTTTTTATAATGTCTGCTTTTTCCACTAAAAGATGAAAATAAGGAAATGAGCCTAGTATTCGCTTCATTTATTTATATGAGATCTGGAGAGTGTTTGCCTTATCAGTTTCCATCGTTGATGCACAACGGCTGCGTGTCCCAAAATATTTAAGCCAATCCAAATATCCATCCGTGTTCAGAAGACGACGATATGAACTCGGTGTTGTTCTCATCTTAATCTTGTTCTTCTAGTTTGAACGATAAACTTGAAAGAGGACTTTTTTAAAGTATTGTTCAAGGACTTTTGTTCTTTTGTTCACATACATAGACGCAAATTCAGCTGATTAGCCCGATAACGTTTAGTATTTTCAATGATTACAAGGACCTTTGAGGATTTGCAATAGAACTGCGGAAGAAATCGGATAATTTTATGCCGGAAGGAAGTTGCTTGAACTATGTAACATTTAAAATTTTGAACTTTTTCGATTTTCAATAGATTGGTGTAGATAGTGAGAAGTACGTCATACATAGTTACAAATCCCTTAAGGTCACGTAAACATCCACATCTTGATCCACAATTATATATTATGGAAAAATGGTCTCTGTAAAATTAACAGAGAAGGTCACAAAGTGCGCCGAAGGATGTTGTTTACCTGCTACTTCATACATATCTTATTGATTATATAGGTTACGTAGGTTTTATTGATTCCATAAGCTTCAAACAAATTCAGTTAATGAATGCTTGTAAGTGAGTAAATAAGAAGTGAATTCCTAAGAAGTTGAAATAGAGGATATCCATTTTGTGAATAATCTTGGAAATAAATTTCAACTTAATTAGAACTTCTTGAAGCTTAACAAAATGTCAAAAAAGGTTTGTGAAAACTAAAAAAAAGCAGTCAAAATTAAGTCTTCTTACAAGAAAACAAGTAATACTACTGTAACTCACTTTTTCTGTAAGTAATTGCCATTCTGGTGAGTGAAGTAGATGAAATACGCGCCGTTCAGCACTCTGTATGCAGATCTCATATTCGGTCAGTGTGTCAGCTGAGACACTCATTTCCTTGAATAATACAAGAATAAACACAAATACAAGTTATTTGTGGACTACGATACTAGACAATCCTAAGAAATCTTTAGAAAGAAATCCTAATGCGGGAAAAACGAGAACAGGAAGCAAACGGAAAGCAAAAAAAATATTCGAGAAAAGAGGAGAGTAATGAAAATGCAAGCTCCGGTACAAGACTGTTGTTTACTTCAAAATGTATGAAGAAAAATCTGTGCATGAAGCTCGAATAAAACATTTGTAAGAAGAAAATATTCAAAAGCAAAAAATAAAACACATAAAGTCAAATAGTAGAATTTTAGCCGTATCGCTTATGAGCAGAAACTCAACAGTCAGGTGCATTACAATAGGCTGCTGGCTGGACTGGTGGACATGTAGATACAATCGCAAATCCAGTCGCTGCGAACGATTCGTCGAGATAAGCGACAAGCGACAAGCGATTGGACACGAGGATGGATTTCTTTGCACTTGTAATGGGTAAATTTTGAAGTAAAACATGAAAAGTTGAATCGTCGTTGCAACTCGCAATGAAAAAATGATGGCTTTTGCGTGAAACAATCCTGTATAATCGCCCGAGTTCACCTTCTATTTGTCGACAAGGCTAGTTTCGTTAGCGGTTTAGACAACCTGCGTCTATGTAGCCTTCGAATCCCGTTTCTCTTGCTTCGCCTTTCGGAAATATTTCTGGATTTCCAGACTGTATTGAAGTGGAGATTGTTTCAACAGGTATCGGGAATTGTAAAAGAAAACCAAATTAACACTAGCCATACAAGACGAAGAAACAAATTCTGAAAATGTTCTTTGCTTAAGTTTTACTCCGAATTTAAGAGGAGGATGCTGTTGAATAAGTTACGCCACCAGGGTCAAGCGTGCGTTGAGAATTTCTCAACAGGGGGTCGTAAGATGGGTGTCGGAGCAGGAGGGGGAGGGGGGGGGGGGAGGGGGGGCGTGAGAGGGGATCGGAAAATTAAGAAAAAAATTAAACAAGTGGTCGGGAAATCAGAAAAAAATGTGAGGAGCAAAGAGAAAAGAAAAACAAGGGTTGTCGATTTAAAATAAACATATATTAAGGCGTACAAAATTTGGTGTAATTTAGGTACACAACATTCAGCAGAAAAACAGAAGTGAGAACTGCTTTTTTCAGACGTAGTGTTGTAACTTGAAGGAGGATCGGAAGTAAATGGCATGTTTTCACCGCATATCAGGAGATATTCACAACTGAAACGTATTCTAAGGTTTTTTTTTCAGGTCCTGACATCTGCGATTAAAAAATGGAAGAGTTGTCTCAAGAAAGAAAAAACGTCAACGATGCATATTCAGTATTTGAGTTCAAAATAAATTTGTTTAATATTTGAATAAACGATTGAAGAAGATACGCGGTTGTGGTTGAGGAAGACTATTGCAGCATAAATAGTTAAGCTAAAAAGAAGGTACACAAACCACACAATGATTATTGAAAAATTTATTCCTCATAATTCTGGTAATGAAACTACTGCACTTTTTGAGCCAATCTTGAAGATGGACGAGTTGTCATTTTTTTGCTGCTCTAACTTAAGTTTGATGACATCGGAGTCGCTTCGGTGACACAAGCTGTGCAAAATCATATGTCGTCGTACGTACAAGGCGGTAAAGAAGTACACATTACCTGAACGAAAAGGAAAGCCTACAGAAAGGAGAAAGAAGAAACTCGTAGACAAAGGAAATGTACCAGTGGCAATAGCATCCTTTCTAAAATATCAAGATTTCTACAAACTATGTAAGCGCTCGGTTACCTTTTGTATTAGCACAAACAATTGAAATCTTGAATAAATGTGATGCATAATAAAGATCCGCAGTTGTACGGAAACATAGCGTCAAAAATTCGCTTTGGAACGAATGACAGACTTAATGACAAACGAGATCTTCAGAAGCTAACAAAAGCGCAAGAGCACTAAGTAAAAGTAGAAGCATAGGTTCTATGAAAAGCAAGTACGCTGGCTCAAGTTGGTAAGTGTAGTGCAGATAAAGTGCATTATGCGTGACCTTTCCCTATCGATCGCTTATTTATGCGCGATTACAAAGAGTTCGATAAGGACATCTGTTAATTGGCCATTGCACACTCTGTTGAAATAATGGCTGATGCAGGTGGTTCTCTGTGATTGCATGGGTCAATGCGATGCCTCGCTATTTTTTTGTGACGATCGAGGATCAATCCCTGCCAAAAGTGCTACTTTCGCATTTAGCGTAAAAGAATTTAAAGAGCACATTTTCCGACAGCGACGAATTTCTTACTTTCAGTCAAAAAAGCAATTCTGATGCTGCTATTGAGTGAAAAAGACGCATCTACAGCCGCAGTTACGGTTAAAATTAGTACAAAGTTGGCTCCACAAGTTTCTTAATATCGACGCTCAGAGTGAATTTCATGTAATAATGCTGGCAGCGATCTGTAGAGAGAGACTTCTATATGTCTACAAAGTTTGGCGCCTCTAGCTTTCCTAGTCTTTTTGAAACCTAGTTGAGAAAAATCCCAATTTTTGCCTCCAATTTTCGAGTTTTTCTCAACAAGCTTTTGAGAGAACCAGAACACCTACAGAGACCAAAATTTGCAGTTAAGCGTTCTCCTTGATGCCCTATTCAAATATGGCATCGAATTTTTCAACGGCGCTGCCGTAACCTTGCAATGGGAAAAGTGAAAAAAAAATCTCAGATTTTCGGCAACGCGTCAAAATCTGCATGACTTCAAACAAATTCCCATAACTCAGCTCATAGTTTATAAATCGAATTCTACTTGGAGCATGTTGTAGAGAAAGACTTTTGGTATCATAATTTTTTTTTATCTTTTTACAGAAAGTTTTCATTCTCAAAAAAGCTAGTTGGGAAAAAGCTGAGGAAAATGCTAAATTTCTCAACTTTTTCTCAATTAGGTTTAAAAAAACCAGAGAGTCCCTGAAAAATATTTCTCAACCGTTTTATAGCGCAAACCTTCCTCTACAGAACGCAGCCACCCTTATTTCGTCTCTTCATTAGTGTGTTATTCATGTTTATTTCAAGCTAACAAAATCCGATCTATCCAGCAGTAATTTCCAATTAAGACCTGGTTCTAATCGCTCAAATAACCTCTATATAACACTTGTATGTGACAAACAGTGCTCTAAAAACAATTTCAAAAAAAACCGCCGGTCAAATGTTGTTCTCAGTGATTTTTTCATTTTTGCAAAAATCTAGATTCCGGCGGGGAAATTAACCGATCGAACTATTCATCGTCTGTAACCACTGTCAATGAGTGGAATTGTGTGAAGATGTAGCAAATAATGAGAAAATACTTTTAGAATGTGATTTGCGTTAGTATCAGTTGTTCTTTCCATTTTGCAAAATGGAAAAATTCCTGCGGGGATCGAACTCTCATCCGTTCATTTCTATTGTCGATTAGTAAAATTGTTTGTTATAATAGGAAATATTGTGAAAATCGTTTTAAAACGTGCACTCCTTCTTTTCCAGCTGTTTTTCTGTTTTGCAAAGATAATGGTTCCGGCGGGGACCGAACTTTTGATCATCTCTTTATCAGTGTCAAACAGTACAATTGTGTTGCCTAATAAACATTTAGAGCTCACTTATCTTTTTAAATTATATGTCTTCAAATATACTGACCCACTTCTAATTCTTGCAGTAACGTCTACCTCGTACTAATCCGAGCAAATATACCTGGAGGATATTTCTGGTGAGTAACTAACGTGGAATGGGTCGCAGCCTACCGGTAGCATCTTCGACAATCTGCCTGCCTTCTAGTTAGTCTTTCTTTATTATCTTGACACTTCTTTTAATCTTTTCGCCTAATGATAATCATTTATTGGATCTATTTATACACTAATTGCAGTATTTACAGATGTACCACGGTGTTTACGCCCTTTCTCCTGAGGAGAGTTTCATACGTTTTAAAGAAATTAACTCTGAACCAAAACCTTCAGCCGAGTGCCTGGCAAAGAAGAAAAAGCTGAGAGATGTATGGCTCATCTCGGATCAACCTTGTACACTGTCATGTCAATCCTGTCACTGTACATTTTATCACAGTACTCGAATTTCTTGTTTTGATCATGCTTCTCGCGCTACTGGTAAAGGTTTTTTCCCTGCAAACACTTTTTTCCAGTCTATTTAAGAGCTTTTTGAAATTCGACGTTTTCTGCTATTAGCATTATTTCTGCCAAGACTTGCGCTGTGAGACGAAGACGGCAAAAGAATCGTGACAGTGAACTCCAGTAACATGTGGAGCTAATCGAGCAGTCTCTCCGCTCGAGGTCCTTGCTGCTCGAAATAGAAGATTAAAACCATTTATTAAATTTGTTATATATGTAAAGTCCACTAAACATCTTCCTCTGTTGTCTTCTCACTGTTTCTCTCACGCTATCTGGAACACAATTATTAAGAAATTCTCGAAAATCAAATTTAACCTTGTGTTTTTTTTTTTTTCCCGTGGATTTATATATTATAATTGTATTTTTTTTTAATATCGCTGTTTTAAAAATGTTTTTGTTTAGTGTGCATTAGTGTTTTTTTTAAATAATTTATTTATTATGTCGTATTATTTTAATTTATTTATTAGGCGTTTGTTTGTTTTTTAAATTTTTTTATTATACCAATTTTGATTGTTGTGGCAGCTATACTGGTGGCATGGGGGTCCAGTGTTTAAAAACCTACTCCCATATCCCATCGCATTCATCACGTTAACTTCTTAGAAAATACCACTTCAATATCAACTACACTATCTTTTTGTATAATCTCTAGTTTTGTTTTTCCCCTCATAGTTGTAGTGTATGAGCTACACTACAACTATAAGAACAATATTTACGCATTTATGCTCCATGTGTCCAAAAAATACCGTACAGCGCGATAAACAAGGCAATATCTATCGTCAATGCGATACTGTTTTAGAGTCATCGCGAAAAGACGAACAGTTTCACGATCCAGACATTTATCATCAATGAGCATTTTCCCGCGTTCGTACTTGAAAAGTGAGATAAGTTTCTCCCAACAAACTTCCAAAAACAAGAAGAAAACGAAAGAATAAAAACAAAGATTTGAATAAAGACTAGGTAAAATGATATATATGATATAAACGCACAGGGGCACAGCTGTAGTTACATAGTAGAGCACAGTTCCATAAATTCGAAAACATTCAACACATTGTTTACCCATAGTATACGATTTTTCCCTGATTTTTCTCACCTAAAAAAATCGTTGTTGATATAGATAATGCTGACATTAGAAATAGGCCAATTTGATGCACATATTATAGTTCCTCTCATGAAGAAAAAAATGTTTTGGAACATCCAGGACTGATGAGGGCATCTTCCATTGCTCTTTTTGAAACATTGCATATTGTCATAGTCAGGCTAAAACGACCTGAAGCCCTGAAGTAGAAGCAGCTACGTTCCGAAGCGTCGAGACAACGTCTACAGTAGAGGTGGGAGCTCTGGTTAAATCAACACTATATAGATTGTAGAGATGAGCTTAGCCAAAGTGGGACCTACTTCGATCCCATCCACTAGTTCCGTTGCGCCCCTCATAATTTGTTTCATGCATATGAGTGTATATAAAGAAATTTCCAACTTAGGAGAAGAAATCTCTTATTAATAAAATATTGAATTAAAACACGGTGCTTGTGATCATGTGCATGTAAGATAATCTAAAGATAATGTAAGTGATGTATGAAATAATGAATATAATGTATATGGAAACATTATACCGTTTTGTTTTTGTTTTTCAAGCCTGTTTTTCAAACACATGTACTAATGAACGTAAGGCTAACGCAACAGGCTTCTTGTGGTGCCTCCTCCATTCGCCTTCAACGATCAATAGAAATTAAAAGTACTGACGTTTTGTGTAGAAGTGAATTTGTATTTTCTAGCGACGAGTTCTCCGTTTTTCAGGCGATAATGAAATGATCTGAATGAATGAGATGAATTTAATGAAATGGTGATGAAATGAAATGATGATTCCATCGTCTTCTTTCCAAATGTGTCAGTACCACATTGAGAGAGTATCAAGAGAAATTGATTTCACACCTATGCTCCTTCGATATCGCCACAATCTGGAAACATTATTCGAAGCATGAGTTTCTCTCCCTTCTTCCCCAACAATTACCACAGAACGGTGTGCTATCATGAAATGAAGTGAAGTGAACCTCATCATCTGATACTAATGAAGATAAAGATCCACCTCAGATAACGTAAACTGTTATCTACTATTCAAGCAGCCGTTTGCATGAGTGTCTCCAATTTTTGGAGAAATGATTTTACCAGCCTGATAAGGGGAACTTGGGGAGGAATAGATATGTGGGAGCATAGGGGCGAAGCCCAAAACAGGCAGTTTTCACGGCAATGAAACAGTTCACAACGTGTCATTTACTTTTTGACAAATTCACTTACAGTTGTTACAGTACTCTTACTATTACTCTTACTTAGCACTACTCTATTTCCGACGCTGTTGAAGCCCTACCCCTATTTAACCAATTTCTGGAGCCGGCGCACCAATCCGACACCGTTAGACTTGTCTAGCCACTTTCTGGAATTTCGTTACATTCTAATAAACGTGACAGGATAAGTCCGTTATTATATAGTATGATAATCGTAATGCAGGTGTCCTAAGGCTAGCTTATTAAGAGCGGAAACCTCTCATAGAGCAAAACTGCAAAAACTCGATTTATACTGTCTTTCAGTACGGGTACAAAACTTGAAACACGATTTTACTATGAGCATCAAGTTGCTTGATACGAAAATATGTCAAAGACGACCTTCTACTTACGGGTTTTCGCCACATTCAATTTCACATCGACATCTCATTTGGTAAAAAATGTTTGAAGAACATCAAGACAGTGAACTAATTTGAAATGATCCATGTATTTTCCTAATCACACTTTAGTTCACGAAACATGAAACAGACGAAAATCTACCGTGAAAAATCCAAAAATACGTAAAAATATGAGGAACTAAGAGAATAAGATGAGGAGAGTTTTTGTAGAACAAAACCTAAGCTATCGCTTCCTAAATTGGCCGTGTCCCTTCATTTTCGTATTTATTTTTATTCGCTGATCAGTAACGCATTCCTCCAATTGTTTGCAAGTCTGCTGAAGAGGAAACATCTCTCATTCTCACACCAGAATTTGTGCGAAGGCAATATTCGCCGATATCTTGCGCCGCTTCCTTAGATGGCATCCGTCATTCCACTAGCACAACCAGCACCCATAACTGATCGAGTATCCCTAGGGATGTGTGTAACATTTAGCACTAACTCAAATGTATAGAATATCTCAAGAAGTACCGAGATTGATGGAATCTTTATTAATGCAAATATTTTATTACTACTTCAGTATAACGTTATGCGTATCTCAATTTCTTTCGCTCAATATTCAAATTAATAAAATGAATCAGCAATTCGTTGAAATTCATGACAGGAAAGACACACATAATGGCAAACAATAAGTCATAGAAGCAAGCACTTAACAACATATTTTCTAGTAATCCCTGCCACCAACAGAACTTACTAACTGGTAAATCTACAAATTAGCAATGACTAAAGGAACCGGCGACTTGTACATGACATACCCCGAAAACAGAAAGAGGTGGGAATAGATAATACCGGTGAGAAATTTTGATTAGAAGAAAGAAATCATGGAAGGGAATTGGTCGCCCAGAGCAATCAATAGACCTTTCGGATACATTTACTTGGACAATGACATTAATGATGGGCAACTTGGACATCAAGAGATATCTTAAAACAAGCGTGAAGAAAAATCGCAGAATATATTTATGTAAAGTCAAAGCTATTGAAAAATATGGCTCAATTCGTAGTGAATGTCATGACATGCCAAACCCAATCTTGGGTAGAAAACTTGGGTATCTTTGAACGACCTCATAATAATGGAAAGTTTTCTGTGGATTTCTAGAACTAATTCGAATTGGAAGTACCAAAATGATAACCTTATTGAATTCAGTTCCAGTTTTTGACTTTTCAATATATGGTGATTGTGCAAAAGGGACGTGATCAAATTCTTTCATCTTCACCTGTTCCATCTATAGATAAATGACAGTACAATCCACTATAGAAAGTCCACGGAGACGAACCAAGCGAAGAATTTCATAAAGGCTACTTCGACTTTTAGTTTGGGATGATCTGATCGAAATTATGTGGTTAACTTTACAACGAAATGCCAGAGAGTTACGTTATCAGGTGGGCTCACATTATGTTGAGTGGAAATAATAGACATAAAACGATCCATCTAGTTCCCCAAGCCGAATACAGAATAAAACTTTACAACCCGCTGTCACGGAATTTGATTCTAAAGAAGTGCTCTTTTAACTCAAGTCCCACTAACACTTACAAATCCAAATTTCTACTAAACGAAAAAAAGTACCTCTAGAATTATTCGCAAAGACCATTCTATACCATATAAATCAACCGGGTCTATAAGCGTGAAGTAATTTCAACTCAATCTAATAAAGACTAGAAATAATAAAGGATACAAGCGCTTCCAATGAAAGGCACTACAGCTTATACTATGCAATTGGTTTTCTTTTTTTTTTCGAAGAAGAAATTGCATCTACCAACGGTAACTATTTCTTTTTCGACAGGAGTTTGATGCGCAGTTTGAGCTTGCGCTTCTTCAACTCCCGTTTCTTGACCACAGAAGAATCTAGAACAAAACACTGCGTTAAAACGCCAAAAGACAAAAAAAAATTAAAATGATGACATTTTAAAGACATCTTAAAGACAAAGACAAAAGACATTATAAATGATGCGTTTAAAAAAATTAAGAAGTTTAATATACTAAGATGTAGAAATGGTGACGAATATACCTGGAGGAAGATCCTCGATGTTTTCTTCGGATAACTTCGCTTTCTCATCGATAATAAATATCAGAAGATTTGTGAGCTGCTTTTCGCGCTCTATCGAATCGTCTTAAATTGATTATTACAATGGAGAAATAAATTTGTGCCTTAAAGCCACTCTGCAGAAAGAGTGGCAGTAACACAATCACCATCTTGAGCTCCTTTCTCAACTATACATCGGAGATAATATTCCGTTTCCGAATGGATTTCATTAAGAAACGCTTCCCGCCACCTGAAGAAGCAAAATGTGTTCTATTATTCAAAAAAGTATTGGAAGTTAAAAATCGAATGCCTTTAAGAAACAAAAATATGTGCAATTTATTCTTACATGTACTGTAGAAAACTGCTTTCTCTCAACGCATCCAAATACTGGCACATTACCTTGATAAACTCTTCAGTCCTCGGCATCTTGAGCCAACCACTAGGATCTAAAAAGAAAGAAGACAAGTGCAACTTCATCGATGTAGTCACCAAGCGGTAGAAGAACCTGAATACGTACGCAATTGAGTACGCGGCATCTCTCGAGGCGCTTCGGTGGAGCATAGCGGACAGGAGCGTGGTGAAACCCTTGCTGGAACCACCCATCCATCGTTACAGGCGCCACGGTCCCACCACTACTGCTCCCTCAACCGCGCCGTTTCGAGCACGTACGCAAATGCACCGCAACTACACTTGTTATTCATGTCGTTTTGACCCGGCTATAATATAGCTTACTTTGGGTGATTAAGAACAGCATTTCCACTTCTAGTTGTTTTCCTTCTCGCACTATTTTCGCCAAGTCGTCATCCAGCGTTTCAAGTTTCTTCTCAATCTCAGTAGTATCTCCCAAATTTTTGTGGTTCGTGAACATAATCTGTAAATTTGAAAGAAATAAATTACTAATAATAAATCAGTAATAATATAATAACATAATAATTAATAAATAATAAATTAATCGAATAAAGTTCTTTTCTTGTATAAATTCACGAGAAAACGTTTCTATAAATTGATACCTCACTCATCAATTGTTTGTGCGTTAGACTGAAGTTCATTCATAAATTAAAGGGATAAATAATCCCAGAAAAACAACGCCATGCAAAGTCTCTGCTCTTCATAGAATAACAACAAGTTATGTAATTTCAAACCAATGCTTCCAGTTGTTCATGAGAAAGACGTTCACAAAACGGAGTGAAGGCTCGAAAGACAGGATATATCCAAAGTGCCCCTTTTTGAGGGATGAACGTTCATTAATACACTGAATGACTACTACTGTCAAGCCATATTTTTACACTGTGATCTCAACACAAAACATTCGCATTTCCTAATTTCCTTTTGGAGAAAAAATTAAAAAGTTCAAAAATATCAAATGAAGGACGAAAAGGTCATTTATAATAGTAGCTATTCCTTACTTCGGCTAAGTAATCTATTAGTATAGAAATGGAAACACACCTTTCTCCTGCTAACAGTTGGTGGAACAGGAGCGCGAACAGATTTTCTGGAAATCTTCAATGTACGGAATTTCTCGTCGCCAATGAATGATTTCCTTTTATTCTGGAGTGGAAAATAATGTTTGTGAAAAAGAGTTTGTACAGAAAGTACCACCTCTTCAGGGCTGATGGACAACAATGGTGGTGGCGGAGGGGTGCATTTCGGTCGATCTGACTCTCCGGGTAGAGAGGACGGAGTTACTCTGAAAATCAGTTCCAAATCATTCGGTAAAAGACAACCACAAAATTTTAAAAATTTTTGTGTGTCACCACATCAAAGTAGGAAGTGTTGCAGCTTAACTATCAGAAATAACTGACAAAAAAATCTCCTAGGAAAATCAATATTGATAGGGGTAAAACGAAAAAAGTATACATTGGAAAGGAGTAAATCGAAATAGTGAATCCCATGGAGGTTGGTAGATTGTGCTAATCACATATTATGTCAATCATTCTGGTGAGAAGAGAAAGCCAATTTGAAAAGTGTGATTTTGTGTTGAAACACCAATTTTCGAGTAGCGATTTCCCTCCAATGCTTCTTTCACTAAGAGTGCCGGATAACAGTGTAATTCTAACACTTCTTAAAGCGAAATAATAGAGTAGAGATATCAAAAGTGAAGTGCAAAAAAATAAGCAAAATAAATAAAATAAAAACAAGCACGTTAAGGAATATTAATAATCTTAAGAAATGCCTAATATTAGGAACTAATTGAAAATACTAGGTTTAATCGCCTGCACCTGCAAGCGAGAGATTAAAAATCCCCTTAAACAGTGAACAGAGACGAAATATGAATTGAAAGCCCCTTTAACGCGACTCCAAACAAAATTTAGGATTCATATTAGTAAGCTCTTGCGTTAATTGTGTCCAAAATCCTCCGATGATTGTATGCATCGTGAAACGTGCAGAAGAAAACAAAAATCATACTCAAAAAGGATGAAAACCTTCAAATAGTGTTCAAGAAAATAAGAAAAGAGCTCAAGAAAATAAGAAAAGAGAGAATGCTCCAATACATATTTGAATTTTTAAATCTAAACACCCACGTCCTTGGTGCAGGGATAGCAACAGATATATTGCTCTCATCATCACTATCAGCGAAAGGATTTTTCGACTCATCGTATTCACTCTGAAATTATTTTGTTGTTCTCTCATCCATAATGTTCTTTTCCATCAAAAAATGAGCAACAAAAAGACTACATCGTCGTCAGTTTCTCCGAAAGGGCACAAATCATCTGGATAATCCTCAACAAGAAAACTGGACGAATTTGATCGAGAGTCCGACTATAAAACAGAACGTATTACTTCAGAAGCAAGAATTATAGAAATGTTGTTCTTGCAAATGTGGACAAAACTTACTTCAATTAGCTTAGTGGAACTCGAACAATAAGGAACTGAAGTGCATTTTGTTGCTGGAGTCGAAGCGCTTAAACCAAAAAAAAATCTCTTTAAGTACAGTCCACGAGAACCGCAACTAATATGTACAAGGATCTATGATTTAAAAATGAATTCCGAAAAGTGTAAAAGGACCTCGACAAATTTAAAGAACGAGCTGGTGTTGTTCCTGCACTTAGCAATAGAGAAGCACGCTTTGGACGAGGTGGAGCCACTAAATGATTTAATTAAAAAACATAAGAAAATTTTAAAAAACTCCTGCTAAATTACCAGGTGTATTCTGATCATCCGATGGTAAAGAAAGCAATGGCGTTGTAGATGTGTGCTAAAAAGAACAAAAAAAACTTTTTAGATGTATGCAGCATAAACATACCACAACATTTATTGTTAAAAAAAAGGCCAGATAAAATAGCTTGACGACTGAGTAATGCGGAAAGGTATGTTGAATAACTTCGAAAAAAAAATCTAACACCAATGATACATCAAAAATGTACTGTCAACTTACTTATCAGGGGATGTTCTCTTCGAAATCAATATCTAGTGTTCAACGGAATCAAACTGATGTATATATGCCAGAAATTTACTAGCATGACACAAGCGAGGCATCCATTCTTAGGATTTCTATTATTTACACAAAAACAACATAAGAAGAATGCGAAAACAACTGAATTCATTAGTATCGAACTGAGCTTATCTTAGGTCACCAATGCGGCGCAAAATGCACTCAATTTGATACTTTTAATCATAGGTAATGCTAGGAAAAAAATTTTGCAAAACATAAACTAAGTATTTAGTTCCCACCACTTTAAATTGAAAATGACAAACACTAGTCAGAAAATTTTGGAAAAGAAACTCTACCGAAACGAACTGATAGCCTTCCGAATCTGTGTCGACAAAAAGATTCTGGGTCCTCACCACTATTCCAGAATCTCCGGAATTCTCCGAGCAAACGGATATGTCCTCGTACTCATGCGAAGCCAATGCAGTCTTAAACTCAAAACTTCGATAAACTTTAAGAAAAGACGAGGCTACTAGTACCTTGACGTCTTTCCTAACAACAGACGATTTCGAGTCCTTAGGAGACAATCCCATAGGCTTAGGAGGTGGAGTGGGCTTAGATTTACTTTCAACAATCAACTTGGGCTTAGGCGAAATTGGAGGTGGTCCCGAATTCACATCTTTCTTGTTGTTCATCTCAGCATTTGGAGGATTTGCTTGCGGCACGGCGGGAGGAGCAATTTTCGGCCGAGAACTCTTTTTTTCCCTGGGTAATTTTTTTTGTTGTTGCGGGGATATAAGATACAAAAACGGTGTCTTTATAAACCTACTCTGATGAATCTAAAATACGTCGAACGGCATGACTAACGCACTCATACCCCTTTCTGCCCTTTTTAAATCCTCCCGTTCTCATCATAGCATTGCATTCAACACATTTGAAACATTGTCGGTGCCAAACTACGGCCTCGACGATGACCTTAAAGAGGGAAAAAATCACACAACGTAATATGGAAAAGAGGATGAGAAGCTGACCCGTTCAACAATAAACACATGCTCGTGGCATGAGGCACATCTCGGAAATTGAGCATCACCACCATTTCTGGCTTCGAAAACTAGTTTCGGAGCTACAACATTACGCAGTGTCTCTGCAAAAATGTAACCGAAGTGAGCTGCAATCAGACATAAAGTTATTGTTATACTTGAGCTCGTTCATCAAACACTCCACCACAGCTATCATATAATGAATTATGCATGCAAACAATCTCAAATGATCATAGAAATGGACCTCTAAAATGCGTGCGAGATTAACCACAGTTTGCAACATCAGGAACCACAGTAAAAACCATAAACTGGAAGGTGACGCTTATATCCCAATCCGGTCATGTGGCTATTAAAAAAACGAGGAACAGGTACCGAGCGGTCCAACCATAGAACAATACATGTTGTGGGTAGGGAGCTATTGCGATTTTACTGAACGGAAGAATATTCAAAACATAGAAGAACACACTTGGTTCAATAGAATCCACGGAATGCTTGACACAGATGAGATAGACAAGCATCGCAAGCATAATATTAGGATATTTGATCATCAGATCTTTTTCCGTAATAAGACAAGGAATCCCCAATGTTTCCTCGGCGAGTTGAAGCATCTGAACTTGACGGATTATCGTAAAAAGCTATATGGTATACAATTTGAATTCAGAACTATTCAGAACAAACCGCGTTAAATCCAATTTTGAACGCAACATCATCACCAGAGTTTGGGGGCCTTCTGAAAGACTTTTATGTAGGAATAAAAGGAAATAAATGCGTGGAAATTAATATTACCTTTCCTTCAGCTGGACAGCAAGCAATTTCGATAACAAATGTAGAGGTTGATGCCAATCCCCTCGAAGCCACACATATGGCGAATAACCAATGGAGTCTAACCACTCAGTGTGGACTTTTAATAGTTTGCTCATGTTCTATGAGCATGCTTTTCAACGTCCTCAAACGAGTTAAAACGTTAAATATCAAAAATCACAAGTCGACTTTGGATAATATTCGACAACTTCCCAAGAAACACAAAACAGATTAAAACCATTGAAGCAAACAACACGTCCAGCACATATGCCGGAAGCATATGACAATCGATTCTATGATGAGTCCTGCACTCATTTGATTACTCCGCTTTAACGGGGTATGTCCAACGACATGCCAGTTTGCGTGGTAGGACGAAAGCGCTAGAAAAACCACGTAAAATCGCGAAGCTTTCATTTCGAAGCCGATATTTAGACTTTGATCAGTCGATGAGTTTCTAGAATTCCCTCACTCAATTTTACGCGACTTTTTGGTATCGATTGCGTTGTGAATCATGTGTTATTGGTTGTTATTTTGAATTTATACGACATCAACTGTTTGCCCTCATTTTCTTCACTCCTTTTGGACGTCCCCTTTTCAACTCTTCTGAATACCTATCTACATTGTTGTTTTCTCTTGTATTTACACTTCATCAGCTGATATCTTCGCAAGGAATCGATACGACTTTTTCCTAGTTCTTCGGGATGGTTTCTCAACCCATCCAATAATGCGTAAACAGTAATAAATAACAATTCTGCATGGAAAAGATGGCTTTCTTGAGGATTTTGCTAAGCAATCAAAATAATGAACGACCCAAAAGACTTATTCTATTACATTTCCAGTCTGTAAAGTGCACGCGAAACTAGGCAAGCTTTGATGAAGTCGTAACAGTTCGAGCTAATATGTACTTTCGAGGGCTCAAGTAAGCGAAGGCTAAGGTAGTAAGGCTCAAGTAATATCCAGGAAATCTATGTAAGTGAGTGAGAGAACTTTTGAAGAGTAAAATATAGATTGTTCACATCACCTGGATATACATGGATTTCCAAAAGTAAGCCAGAGTTGCGGAGACATAAAATTTATAAGATTTACAAGAAATCCTAGCATATGATTTGACGCAACTAACGGACTCCTTTCGTAGTAAATCCAAACAAATTTGAAAAATCACTATAAACTGGAGGTGGAAATGAATATAAAAGAGTGGGTAAGGAACGTCAAGTCATAGCGTGCGCGTTTTGAAATTGGCGGCTGTGAAGTGTTGGCAATGTGGCGCAGAAACTCCGCCCATTACCTTAAATTTCTTCGGATATGTTGTAGTAGTGAGGACTACTTATGTGTCATTCTGTTCACTACATCATCTACACCTCAATATTTCTCTATGCATGCAAATATTAGGAGTCCGTCCACCATTTTCTAAACGATCTTATTCGAAATAGTGGTTGGTATATTCGCATCTCGTCGGTTATAGTCAGCTTTCACGATGTACTAAGTTCTAAATTCTGTAAATTATTGAGGTGTAGGTTTATATCGATTGACAGAGTCTGCCACTACTCAGGGGTTGACAACAAAAAGCGATTGAGCCATTATTAACTTGTTCAATGTTCGTTACATCCATGACAACAAAGAGAACAGAAAGGATTCATCGAGAACATTTTCGAATCAGGATCAAGAGAGTAGATATGATCGACATCGAAGGTTTTCTACGAGCTAAGTGCAATAGGATATCGACTGGAGCAAAAAAGGAAGAGAGAGGGTGTGTGAGTGAGCTAGCGAGGGAGGCTGCTTCACGGGAGATACGTTGCGGTCACTCGGTGGAACACATTCAGAGCAGACAATATTTTGATGTGATTATGGATCACCTACCATTACTTTACTCTGGGCACTAGAAAACACTGCGCGTAAAATGCGACTGAGCCGAAAACAATTCTCAAGAAAAGATCAACAGAATGTGTTAGGTCCAGGAAGATGTAGTGGTCAAAGGTCAGGATACTTTTGCATAATAAAAATATGCCATTTACAATAGTAGCAATCGACCTTTGTTTGGCGAATCATTGCTGTATTGCAGTCAGTTAACACTGATTTCGATAAGTCTAATCAGAAAAGAGGCAATTATATTTTTGGAAGGATATATTTCCAGCTGTCAGCAGCTGACCGCAAGGACACACATGTGGATCCAACTGCGATTTCTCCACTCATGGATGTCGCAGTATGGTGTTATTCTGTATTCTTCTGCGAAGGTGCACTTTCTGCATGTGTACATTCTTTACCAGCGTTGTCATTCTGTATGCTGCCGTATCGCGTCCGAAGCAGCGCGGCTGCGTTGGCCGATAGAAGTAGCTGAGTGGGAATCGCAAACAGCAAAACATTACAAAGCAGACGCGAAGATCGCAATGTGGAAATTTGCGGAGCAAAGATGCCGCGATAGCCAGAGGTATAATGACTGGAATTGTTGCGTAAACGGAAAGGACACACATATGCTCAGCACGAAGAGAACCCCACCTTCTCAATCACTGGATTTCTAATCCACAAGGTGTTTTGGAACCCTAAGTAGGTTTTAAATCGTCCCCAAGGATCTCTTTCCACTTCTAAGCTCATCGCTTCCGTTAGCTCTTCAACTGCTTCTCATTTTATTTGGATTTTTATTCAACATACCACTACTAGTCAGGGCAGGAATGCATGAAAAAATGGGGGAACCTGGGAAAAAATTTCTGGGGGAAAATGTAGTGGGGAGGGGCACTCAGTGGCGCTCTCATTTCTCGATCCTCTTACTTATTTTCTTTTTCTCTTAGTAGATTTAGCTTACAAATCACAGATCCTGTAGGGCTAATGCTTAGGTCTTAGGGCCACGATTGATACATCGAGTACATTTTACCCCCTCTTCTGCTACTTCTGTTACAATCGGGTATTATGGTTGCAGTTTGGGGCAAAGCAACCGTGTCATCTGATGCAGTCGCGTGGATCCTTGCTCGTACTCACCGGACATGTGCCAGCAGCACACGTAGGCGCACAATGAGTTCATGTGCTGGCGCAGATTCCATGCCGCGTTTTTTTTTCAATTGCGCATGTTTTCCCTTCTGAATTCGTCCTTATTATCTGCATATGTGGTCGAAACAATTTGGTTCTTCCTGTTTTTGCATTTGCATACCGAATAATACTAAGTGTCGCAAGGATTTTGTCTTCGTACTTAACCAATAAATCAAGTCAAACGTTTGAACTTTATAGCTCTATTGTCTCTAATTTGGTGCTTCTGTTTCTGTATTCGCAGAAACAGTGAAAGCATGCTGGGGTGGGGAAGTGGTATTTGTTGCAGAGCAACTTCTTGTTGTGAAGACGTTGTAACACATAAGATCCGTCTATATGTCTTGTATCGTATTTAAGGAACATTTCTTCCCATCTGGTATAACTCAGTTTTTCGTAGTGAGAGATATCATGGGATACATCTCTAGACATCTGCACAGAATAGATGAGATGGTAGAAATCTTCGCGGATCGCAACCTGTTTTTTTTTCCTTTTTTTTGCTCGAATAGGTGGAATTCTCTATAAAACGTGGCTTGGAACCTTTATAGTGAAGCCAGATATTTATTTCTACATGTCTTCCAACTGATCGAGAGTGATTATTGCCACCACTTACATCCACCCTAGGAAGATGAGTCCTAGATTTGATCATTTTTTTAGTTTATCACTAAAAGCATTAGAGGATATGCTGAATAGCAACTTTTCTTAGGTCGAATATCAGTTTTTGTTGAAGTGTAATCTATGAAATGCCCAACAGTGATTCAGTATTTATGTTTCCCTTCGAATAGGAGTGACCTTCCTTAGCTTAGAGTTACGTTAGAAATAAGGGCTTTGAACTTTAGAAAATCAACGCATCATTCTCTCTCCAGTACAATATCTAACGCTTTAATCATATTTCAATCATTTTTTTTGCCATGCAAGCTATAGATCAAACAAATGAGTGTTAAAAGAAAGGAGCAGCGACCACCTTCTAAATTTTACATAAAATTTATTAGCTGCATGAGTATGATGTCGAATACTGAGAAACTGAAAGAGAATAGTATTTAGAAAACAGAGAAAAGAAAAGTCGTAGGATTGATGAAATGATTCAGTGAAATTTCATAATGCAAAAATGAATGTTCCAAGAATCTTTCAGAAAGGAAAGCCCTCAATGACAATAGTAGTAAGAAATAATAAGCAATCATCAGGACAAATTCAATAAGTGCTCAGTTGACAGCAGTCTGTTATAACTACTAGCTGTCTATTTGTGCAGTGCAGAGACAATACAAGGAGGATGTTTGTAATAGTGATTAGTGTCATAAGGATGAAAGTGTAAACATTTGAGCAATTCGGTAGTGACGGTGAGAATAGGTCCAACCACAAAGGTGGCATTCGATATGAGTGATAAAGGCAATCAATATTTGACCAACATCAGTTGCATAGATATTCTAGATTCTGGAACGTTTCGAGTATTCCCATTAATACACCTTGATAGTTGGTATAGATAAAATAATTGCAGTATGTCAAATTTGTAATTGAAATTTTACGTTCAAAGTCATCTGAAAAACAATGGTAGGCACGTTTTGATAGTTCTTATAACGGTCTCTTGTTTGTGTTGCATTTTAATAATAATCGTATTCCTGTAGATGAATCGCATAAATATTAGCATTGTGCTTTATTCCTTCCCCAAGCGCTTGCAGATCTAACTATGAGTCACTTACACTCCCCAATCTTTTCCTTTCCTCTGATTAGCTATTACTGTTCACATGACACAGTTCTTTCATATTTTTCTTGGATTAAATTTTGTACTGTTCCCTTACCAATTTGTTTTTATCGCGTACTTCGCATCGTCTTCCTAGTTATATTCGTCATTCACTTAGTGACTAACCAGAACTGTTTCTGTTTAGAACGTATGGATTCTAATGACCAGGAAACTTCTCTTAATATTCAGGAACTGTCTTCAAATATATCTGAGGAAGAAGTGAGTGTTTTTTCTTCTATTCTTCAATGGAAGGTGGAATAAACTTGAACTTTTCATCCATAATTACTTATCCTTATCCTTTTATGTTATGGGCGTTTATATATCTTTCTAAACGTATATAAAGGGGCGGAATTTGCAGTTTTCTGAAAAAAAGAGAAAAGGCCTCATTTGATTGCACGAAGGAACCACCGACAGAAGATCAAAACATAGGTCTAACAATCCATATTTCGTGCGGTCCTAGTTTGATTGCTTCCCTTGTTCTTTATTCATGCATTTTTTCTTTCAGTAGGAACAGTGATACATATTTGCAGTTGACAACCGTCTCAACGATGAAAAGAGGAATCTGCATAGCAGAAAATTAGCCTTTGGATATTCGTGAAGAACGAAGGGGTATCCACAATGCAGCACAGCATCTGAAACTTAGCTCTTTTCTGTCTAGTATTTCATAAAAATTTCCTTGATATTATTTACAGGGTGACTTAAAATGGGTCAGGATTCAGCTGGCTTTCTTTTTCGACAATCTTTTTGGTAGTTTTTTTCTACTCACTTTTGGTTGATTATTAGGTAAATGAGTCTCATTACTTATTAACTATTAACGATTCATAAGTTTACAAGAGAATTTTCCATTACTTTAATTGGCGATCTCCCGATTGAAACCTTCACAACTAAGTGCAACTCTCGCCTCTTCATGTTAATAGCGTGTAATTTCCAGTTCGATGATAATATAACGTTAACTCTGATAAATCGACGAACAGACAATGTGGCCGTGATGAGAATGGCTCCAATCAATACCGATCTCAATGTCCCACCACCTCAGGTTTAACATTTTTATTTTCTTAAATCCATTTTTATTTTCCTTATCTTGTGATCGTCCTTGCAACGGTTCTTCGTTACAGGTTTTGGATAGTGCTTACTATGAAGCGTTCAGGAAGCGTTCAAGGAAATTCTTTAAGACTAGGTAAGGTTTGACTACCTAATATTTCCGTCTTCACCATCTAACAAACATCTTCACGCTGTTGCTGCCATTTTCTAGTCTTGACATGGGCTATTCATTCGCTAACGATGTGCCATCTGTAAATATTGTCGGCTCTGGCTCTGCTATTAAGAAACTTCTTATGGAGCCGTACGCGGCAGGACCTCTCAGCCTCATTTGCCACAGAGTGGGCAAGACAGTCTATTTGGACAACCATAGTTTCACCAGAAAGGTAGTTCTTAGTAACTTACTTTCAATCTTTTGTTTACGAGAATATGGTAAGGAAGGACCATTTTAATATTGATAATTCTTTAATTTTAATTATTGATATAATACTGATAATTCGTGGATTCAATTTCTGTAATTTGAGGCTTGATTAGATAGGCATACAGAAGAAATTGTGTCCTCGGTGCATTTGAAACGACCACCGTAAAAACTTTGTTCTGCAACCTTCACTTATCGCAAATCCTAATTCGTATTTGAATTTAAAAATACACAGCTTCGTACCTATCTTCTCGTGTTCTCCCACACACATGTTAAAGTATGTGTCTCCCTGCTGTTTCTGAGATTTCGTGGATTCAAAGAGTTTTATTAGCGGTTTCTCTAGCTTCTTTTGTCTTATGGGTGCTTGAAGCAATGTTTGGCTTATCTTAGTTTTTAGTTTGTCTTCTGAAAGTGAACAAATTGCGGTTCTGGAAAATGAAAATACCGTTTTTTTTGCAGCAAAAATGTGAGCTGCTACCTCAATTGTACTGGAAGGACGAAGAACCATCACCGAACTTCACCCCTCAGCTGTCTCTTTATGAAAACTTAATATGGAACTCGTAAGTTCTTTCGTATAACTTTCACTTTTATTTTAGATCTTTACAAACTTCTAATATAATAATTTCATCTAGTCCCATCACATCCACCTGCACCGAACCAGGAGCTGGAGCTGAGCTGGTGCTGAGGGAAACTGGTTAGCTCCTTACGTGTTCGTTACGTCGATAGCCTGATGTGGAAGGATGGTTTCTTAAAGAGTTTCACACTAGAGAAAAAGAAAAGAATAATGTAAAGGGGTAATATTAATGGATTTAAAATTCTTCTCCTTTTAAGGTCTCGCAGCTTCTAGTTCGACACTAGATTTCCCGAAAATGTTCAATAGTTACTCCTATAGAATCACATCCGAGGTTTCAGAACTTTGAACTATGTTAGACATCTCTTCTGGATCCTAGTTTTTTTTTTCATTCCAGAACAATCCGGGAGGATTGGCTCATCTGTGGGAGTTCCATGATTTCCGAATGCTTGTTGATGTAGATTTGCCTATTTTCGGAGGTGGGAGATTCCCAAGCGTATCGATTCATCTGAGGTATGAATATGTATGTTATCCGTATATGGTCTACTGCAATACTTCGTTTTTTTTTTGTGTGAATTTATTTCATTTCAAGTTTTTGCTGAGGCGAAACAGTTGAAGAGGCAGATAAGCATGTATCCGTTACAGTCATGTAACGTATACAGGCATGTAATGTACAGTTGTATTGGTTCAATTCAACGAAATTTTGCATACTTTCTCTTGCAATTTGTCTGTTCAGCGAAGAGACGAAACCGATCTCTGTTCTTACTGGCATGGACATTATGCTGGACCAGCTTATGTGTAACTTGTCTGAGACTATTCTAGTTTATCATCAACAGGGACTAGTTAAGGTTATTAGCCTATTCTCTGCCACATTTACTGCACTTTCTTTTAAATGCTATAGCTTTGCTTTTTAGGAGTACGAAGTCCTCGTGAAGGAAGAAATACCTCATATTGTTGGGTCGGAGTTTGATCCTTCGAATCTCAAAAATATTACTGAAAATATCATGTCCTTTCTATCAAAGAATATGACAGAGCAGGGTCATACGTACTGGTTGTTTAGAGGTAAATCTTCACTTCTTCTGTGGTTTTATCCGTTTGTTTACTGCAATTGTTTTAATTTTTTTTTTCAAGAGAAGGGATCCAGTCAGATGAAGTTATACGACCTGACAAGTATTTGTCCCGATCTTGCCGGAAATCCAAATTGGAATCCTTTTCTCGTGCCGGTGATCACACTACTTTACAAGGTCAGTAGAGAGCACTTTGACACTTCGAAAATCTTATACACGTATTTCTTGCATTTGAAATACGTCACTATGTATCAAACAGGAATAGATTTCCGAGCTTCAATTTGGCTCTGCTAAATCCACTTTCTAGGAGCAATTTTAAGTTTTACAAATAGAGAAGACGCCATATATGACATCAGAATTGCCAATTCGGACAAGACACTTCAGTTGCCAGTGTAACGATTAGTAAGCGAAGGCGTGGATAATTCAGTTAGATGGCCCCTTTAACTTTTGTTAGAACCACTGGTAAAATATCTACATCCAAAAAGCTATTCACGAACCATTTGTGGATTTCCGCCGCTTCATTGCTTCCATTACCAACTGAAGAGAAGTTTTCAGCAGATCGACATATGCAATTGACCCTTTCTTATGTAACTGAGCCCGGCTTATTAAAGAAAGAGTGAGAGGTGGATACTAATTACCTCTTTGAAGTTTTTTTTTTTTTAGCTGGCACTGGATTTGATGGAAAAATCCGCAAAAGGACGTTCTGAGAAACTCTCGAATGTTATTTATGGATTGCTGAATGCGGCTGCTAAATTAGCTGAAAATGAAGATCTAGCTGAGGTAAGCTTTTCCTCAAGTTTTTCCTTTTTTCTTACAACAACTTTGCACGACCTGCTATGACCCCATGAAGGAGACTAGAACTTTTCGAATTTTTTAAAAAAATACTTCTTCCTTGCTTTCAACCCAGATTGGAAACTTGGTGTCTTTTTTTCAAGATGAGAGCTTGTATTCATCACTCCCTGGCTGGTGTGTACCTCATGTATGGATCAGGGGAGGGAAGCCTAGAGCCAGAGTTCTCAAACCTAATCGATAGTCTTGATGAGGTTTTGACAGACGGCTACGCTCGGCTCACTTCTGCTATACAGGTAATTAACAACTCTTATTAATGTGGGGAATTTGAACGTTGAGCTAAGAAACGGCAAAATCAAAAATTAATTTTGTCAAGAATGAGCCAAAACTATCTGTGGTTATAGCCACTATGGCGTTTTAGGTTAACTATGCTTCCATTACAGTCGGCTTAAAATGCTCATTGTTATAGTATTCTTTTTAGTAATCTAATGTCTATAGGTAGCAAGTCTAACTAGGAGCTCAAGTTGCTGCTCTTATGAAACTGATCAGACGACAAGGTCTAACTCATCGTCCAAACGTCCTCCCAATGCGAAAGTCGAATCGGAATGCTCCATTCAGGCGTTAGAGCACTGCTTACAAGTGAGTGCTGAAATCAGTATGGACGTCCTACTTGATTTCAAGTTGGAATTCGTGAGAATGTCCATAAATTCAGGCTTTAAATGCATTAGAAGGTGTCGAAGTCGATGTAAGGCAAGCCTGTCCTTTTAAGCCGGATAGTCCCGATGAAGTTGCAGCGTTAAGGAGTTTTCCTAGTGAGTTTTTTTTTCGTTTAGATTAGTTTGCTTTTTCAAATAAATTTTATTTATGGCATATATGGATACAAATTCAGGACTCGAGATTGTATTTTTAGTTTGCGACAACACGGCGACACGTCGTGTGTTCCGACATGCTGTTCTGATTAGAGCAGCTTCCGCATATTTGCCGTTGGTTTATCAGAGTATGTGTCTTGATCGTCATCTGAAAACGTACAACTTTTCGCGCTGCGGCACCACCCTCTGCGGTTAGTTTTTGAGAATTCGTCTTTGCAAAGATATTTCTTCTGTCCCAAGCAACGTTGCAGTTCATTCATGCTATTCAAGCTGCTACGTATTTAATAAATGCTCCGCTTGAATTGAAATGATGACTTCCTTCATAGACAAATAAGAGGAAATGACTAGTATGCTAACGTCTGAGAAAAAAAAATTATCTGCACAATAATTTTGGTGAAGCATAGAAAGTCCACAGCATTTCAACTTTATATTGCCGGCTATGTTATTGGGCTTTTTTCCCTTCAGATATAAGTTTCCCAACTGTTTAAACATACAATAACGTTCTTTGAAACGTTCAGTTCCGTCATTGTTACCGAACATCCTTTGCATGAAATTTCTCATGTTTTACAGGAGCTGTTCTATCTACAAAGCCGGCTGCACGTCATGCTTCAATATGTCATGGGTTACTGCAAGTGTTGTTGTCCGCTCTCGGTCAAGGCGCTTCGGAGCTTGTAGATGATGTTGTTGACACAACAGTGCTTGTAAGTTTCCAGCGTGTTTAGAGTTGTTAAGCTTAACTAGCAAGAAGAAAAAAATTTAAAATATACACGGAAAATCAACAGGAAATAATAGAAATAGGAGCATTATGTTTTAGTACAGATCACTGTAGGCTCTATGTGAAATATTGCTTTTAGATACATCGCAAAGATCAATCTATACAACATCAATATTGGTTCTTGTGTTATTCCCCTAATCTAGACAACTTGTCTAATCGTTGAGGGCTTGGTTGTCACATTAGCAGCAAAAGCAGTAGCTTTTGTCAAAAGAAAAAAAATGCTGGCTTTGATACAATGCGATATCCTTCGGAAGAATCAACTGTTTTTTTTTTTGAATTTTTTTTCTCTTGGTAAGGAGGGGAGTGGGTTTTATAAGGAAAGGATAGGTATACTGTGCACTAAATGGTATATCTAGGAAGGAGTGGCTTCAATGTGTTGTTGTCTTTGGGGTAAATGTAGTAGGTGAATTTCTCAGCATATATTACTTCGACTATATACTTCAGCTCTAATAAAATTGAGGTTTTAAGCGGTACCTCATATATTGGTGACCGCGTGCTATTGTTCCCTTGTTCAGTTATTTTATACATATTCTGAAACACATATAGTTGGGTCAAAACGACATGAAACGCGGACCGTTGTGCAAGCGGCCGCGCTCGGAAGCGGTGCGGTGGAGACAGTGGCTGGAATCGAAGTGGGACCATGGCGAACAGCAGAGGTGTGTGGCGGTAGCGTGGATCCTTACACGATCCCAACCGCTACGCTCCACCGCTCCGCTTTGAGCGCAGCCGCTTGCGCAAATGTCCGTGTTTCAGGTCGTTTTGACCCGACTATATGTGATCTCTTTCCTCATTGGGAAAATTTTATTCCAGAATAATGCAATTTCATACCGGGACCGTCGTTTCCTGGAATTGGCCACCTTCGACGTAACAATGAAAGGTGTATTTATAGCACTATTATAAACTAACCTGAGAAAGGAAAAAGTAGTTTTATTTGTTGATAGAGACATGATTAAACTGCATCTCTTATCCTTCTGTCTTCTGTTCGATTTTAATTGGTAATATTCGACATTATGACATTTAGGAGTGTTGAATTTTTCATCGCTCTGGTTTGAAGGTGAGGCAGGTGAAAAAACTCGAAACGAGTGGATCGACCAAGTCGAGGCGATCTGCTTTAGGTAATTAACTATTACTATTGTGTCCTTACAATTTCTTTTTCTTTTTTTCGTCCTGCACGTTGGGCAGTGATGCAATAATTAGTAACACATTGTTACTTGTCTAGAACTCGAAATGTAGATTATGAGTCTGAACGTGGCCCCGCTCAGCTTCTCTTCTTTCTTTGTAATCTACGCCCGAACTCTATTTTTCATGATTTTTCCACACCACACTAGTATCGTGATGCATTCCCTGAAGCGCTGAAGCTGAGAAATCTTCGTGTCTTAGTTGTCGTGTTTTACAAAGAATGTACTATTCTCGTATTTTGAGACAATTGTGAGCACCGAGTAAAAAAATCGTTCCTGCGTCGATCCTCCAATCAGGCTTTTGTAGTGAATTGTCAGTTTTGAGGCATTGCAATTTTCGCCTTTTAGTGGGGATATACACCTTCCGATTTCTCATCATCTATTCCTTACGTGTAGTATGTGTAAGTTAATCGTTCTGTTGTATTTCTAATGTGCTGTAGCACGTTTGGGCGGGCCAGCTTGTTTTATTCAGGACACAGATTTCGTGATTGTGTTTTTGTTACATTAGTAAGATTTTGAAGGCGTCAAAGTTGTCACCGAATAGTCACTTAGGTGAATATCCCTTTCAGATAAAGTATATGAAGCAAAAACGGAAACTCGAAGTTTCAAACAACATCGAACCTTCACACTTTTTAATATTTTTTACTTGTATGGTGATATTTCAGGTGTTTTCACTTCTTGAAGGAATATCCTACTGCCCAATCTCAAATTACATTCGCGCCTGTTGCTTCAGGGCTAAGTCCTTTCATCAGAAACGTATCACGTGTAGCAATGACGTTGATGACAACTGGTGGAAAATGCACACAAATTGCGCAAAATGAATTCCTTGATGGTAGGAAGACTCGGATTCATTTGCTAAAAAAATAGAAGGTTTATGATTCTTTTAGGACTAGGCGATCGTGCAAGTGGTGACAGGATTATGGAATTTGTGACTGTTGCTAAGAGATTTTTCAAGGATGTGAGTCTTTTGTTCTAATTTCCCCTGTTTTACTTATCCGCGTGCTACGGAGTATTGTGCCGAACTAATCATTGTGTTGAACTAATTGTATGACTTCATACCTTCTTGCTTCTGATTTCTTTTGTTGAATTTTTCTAATGAATAGTTTATTTTTTAGGGTCTCGACGTTCTAAGCCATTACAACAACAAACAATTACGTGATTGTGAAGTAGTCCTGTATGCTAATAGCGCAGCAACGTTGAGATTGGAATATTCTACAATCGTTACTATATATAAAGAGTCACCCACTACTAACTCAGTGGTCGTTAAGATTGATGAAGTATGCAGATTCTTTTGGTCCTCATTCTATATCGATGTGTTCTGTTCTTACTTCTGTTCAGGTATGCGCCGCATACAGGAAGATATTCGAAGTAATCCGAATGGATTTCGAGACTCAAAATGGCTGTTCTATATATGCGAATAGTCTCGTAGATTTTGGAATTGTGTTGTCTATGTTTGCAGATCATCTCAAAGATGAAGCAGATGCAAAGTGGAAGGTAGTAGTAATTTTCTCGTGCTTTTTTTTTTCTTAGGGAAAATCTCCATTTATTCTGGTTTCCAGGAGAAGCGTATTCATTACATGGAGGCTTCTATCAGAGCCCTGGGCGATGCCTGCAAGAGGTCTTGCCCTCGAAGCACAAGAAGCAAGGCGAGAGAGAAAATGACTGAAATATATTATATTTTGTTAAGGATTAAGACCGATGCTATTGCGTCGAAAGCGGTCAGTTTCCTACCTTTTCACTTTTTTAGTGATTGACATCCAGTATTTATTTTTCTTCTTGGCATTTCCACGAATCTAAATAGCTCACATAATCTTCACAATATCGTTTAAATAACATTTGGACACACCATTATTCATAATATTTTTCAGAATTTTGTCTCTACAAAAGTTTGTCGCGGTATGTATAAGGAGCTAGCTGATTTCATCCAAGTGGTTAATGATCATCTAATACAACTCTGCTATGAAGATATATGGAAAGAATCCAAGAATATTCCACTGTGCATGGCTGACTTCACAATTGCCCTAGTTCCTGCTGCCACTTGTAGGTTATTTTGTAGCATTTCCTTATCTTACCCGTAAATTAATACCAAAATCATTTCCGCTTGCATATTCACTTTCATTACCATTATCATTGTTCCAAAATTCGATGGAACGGAATATCAATGCAAATGAATGCTTATAGCAGTCAGGGTGAATGGTGGTTTTTTTTTTACAGTGGGCGATACTCAGAAAATTGATCTCTGTATTCAACTGCTTCAATGGTTGATGGGACTCGCTTCAAACATCACTGAAATTGATCCTGATCCAGAAAAAGCTTTGGAACGCTACGGAAAAGTATGGGATCGCGCTCAACGTTTGCTGAGAACAATGAACCAAGTAAGTGAAGAGGGCTTTATACTATATTTTTGTACTTTAATTAGTGTTTTAACAACGAACACCCTGATTAGGAATGGCGCAACAATCCAACGATGAAACAAGCGTATGTATTTGTTCTGTCCAAACTACCGAATGATACCGAATGTGCTCGTACTTTCGTTATCGAATCCATAGCAAAAGCAATTACTGCTCTAGGCGGAAAACAGCTGCACCCTCTCGGGCCAGCATAGATTTCCTAACGTTTTATTCATGTGGATAATTCGTTTCTGAAATATTTCTGCTTCTCTACTTGAAATCGTACTGGTCTGAAAAAATCTGGTGATACGTGTGCAGCCTTTTTTGTTCGAACGATTCCCATATTTTGTTGAATTGATCTGTTAGGTGATTTTCTCTGCGGATTATTTTTGATTTCTACAATTTTTTCTTGTAAAATGGGTATTTGTCGTACATATCATTATTTAGATCTTAGTCCGCTCATGCGTTCTGACTATTTCAGGTAATAGTGGAGAAATGCAAAGTTTTGTGAAAGTACTAGGTTTGAATAGCATATTCAGCTGTTAGTTCATCGAATATGAAATCTCTTTGTCTTTCAAATTATATGTAGTATTTGTGTAAATATTTAATGTGTTTGATCCTCAGGAAAGCAAATATAGTTTACATAAGTGTCCGCTGCGTGTGTGCCTCTACCTGTCGTGTTTCTGTAATCTGTTTTTCTTTTGGTATCCTATATATCTCATGTGTCTGACTTCAGGTTATACCGGTAGAAGCGTGTATCTCAGTTGTTTACTTCTCTTTTTTTGTTTAGATTTCGATATTGTCCAACTTCATTCCTGTAAAATCTCTACTTTTTCGTCGAATGTTTGTTTATTTGTGTTTTTTTCTTGAGAAACGTAAGTAGTATTTCAATGATCACTAACCACGAGCATCTACTAGTTGAATGGAGTTCTCCAGGTTTTTTTTTTCGATCTTTTCGTTTATAAAGTTTACGTATATCGATCTTACCAAAAAGAATTAATCACTGTTTGATATAGCAGAAGTTGGATCACAGTAGTTATTAAGGATCCTTCTATATATTGAAAGAATTTGGCACAGTTAAAGGGTACAATGATTAGACCATGATGAGGGGAGTGAATGATTTTAAACGCGTTTGGTGATGTTAGTCTAGAAATCGTCTTTTTTTCTTGATCACTCAACATTCAAAAGGAGTCGAGACTGTTTGGAGCGATTCATTTTATAGATTGATATTATAGGAGAAAATTTTCGAGGATCTCCGCTGCGTTGCAGCGTTCCAATCGAAAAGGAAACAGTGTCTGTGTCGATCTTGATAGCGGAGACAGGAATTTCCACCACTCAATTCAAAAAAAAAGAGGAACTCTTTGTATGTGCGATTCGAAATCATGTTCTGTTTTCCAAATGGAAAGAGATTCAAATTTCTGTGGATGAAAAGCACGTGGTATCCAGAAATGTGCTAAGTAACTGTCAAGAGCGTCTGCCTATTCGAAAAGTTTCTGCTGGTAATTCGTAAAGTCACTGCTTTGTTCATTCCTTATCGAATCGATAGAAATGGGATACTTTATCAAATGCAGCTTTTTTTTACTTTCGTGGTCTTATTGTACTGATTTTTTAAACTTTTCTCTAGAGTCAAGGTGATGTCTGCGCATTGGGACGACTTCCGAAGTTTTCGTTTCTCACTGAACATATTTTTTGATGAGATTTCTGTAGGGACTTTTTTGTTTTTAGATCATCCTATATTATTTCTTTAAGGAAATTTCAGGTTATATTTTACGTAATTTATCAGCTAGATATTTGGAAAAAAAAATACTTAAATTTTTTCCACGGATCTCCCTCACTAGAGGGGTCCCAGCCGGTTAGTCGCGAGGCTACGTGGCGCGTCCTTGGGTGGCGGATAGGGGCTAATCGCGGACCAAAAGCGACCTTGTGCTTGCCCAGAGACGCAAGTGGATTCAGGGGATGGATTCCCTGTTTCTGCTGAGCCAGGACTGACTCATGACATCCTTGTATCCCGCACGTCGGTCCGGCCAAAAACCTGCAATCAAGTGACTGGAAGGTGCAAGGGAGGCGGTTTGGAGTCGCCTCCAACAAATAAGCTCCACATGTTCACTCCGGGAGAACGAAAGTTCTCCCAGAAACTCATGGGACTAGAGGCTTGCAACCTGCCCATGGGTTTTAAAATTTTTACGCAAGACACAGTAATAGAAAAGAGTCTCCTGATTCTGGAGGAAAGCCTGGTACGATAGCGCCAGGTAGGACGGGGTTGCAGGAGCCATGTAGGCTACCAAAACGGAAAAGAACTAGGATGGCGATCTGTACTTATAACGCACGAACGCTTGCATCGGAAGCGGCCATCGAAGATCTGATGATGCAAGCCAAGAAGATCAAGTACGACGTCATCGGACTGACCGAGATGAAAGGACGTCACCCTCTCAACGCCGTATATGAAACTGGAGAAGAACTGTTCTTAGGAACACGCGACAGTAGAGGTGTTGGTGGAGTTGGCGTCCTCGTCAACACGAGTATGGCAAAGAACATCGACTCTTTTGAACAACTTACGATCCGAATCGGACGTCTGCGGATGAGAAGATGTGGCCCAACACCAGCTTTGACTATCTTCGTCGCTTACACTCCAACGAATCAAGCTACGAAGGAGAAGAAGTCGAAGCTTTCTATAAGGACCTGGAGAAGTTCTACAGAGAAGATCATACCTTTTACAAGGTCATAATTGGCGATTTCAACGCCAAGGTTGGCCCAAGAAGAACGCCGGAGGAACTTCATATCGAGATCCACGACCTACAATGAAATGACCAGGGGGAGAGGCTCTCCGAGTTCATCATGACGATTAAGACTATCCATGGGAACTTGCAATTCCAGAAGCCCTCCTCTCTACGCTGGACGTGGGAGTCACCCGGTGGAGTGCATTGTAATGAAATAAACCACATCATCTTCAATAAAAGGTTCTGCCCGACGGACGTCGATGTTGTACCAAAGTTCTATACGGGATCGGACCATCGCCTCCTCCGAGGAAGATTTTCCTTCACAAGGAGAGCAGAGAAAGCCGCCAAGTTCAGAGAGAGAAATCCCAGGACTACCATCAACTGGGATCTCTTCGCTACGCTAGCCGGCTTTTGGGAAGATTCCGCAATGGACAACATCGACGAGGAATATGACCGGCTTGTTGAACGCCTTCACGACTGCGCGAAGAAGGCTGAGAGTTTTAAAACCACCAAGATGCGCCTGTCTCTTGAAACTCTTGAGCTGATATGCCAGCGTGGAGCAGCACAAGCCGCAGGGAACCAAGAACTCACGTCCGAGCTCGCAAGGCTTTGCAGAGAGGCGATAAAGGAAGACCGTAAAGAGAGAAGAGCAGAAGTGCTGGCTGAAGCTGCAGAGGCGGGGAAAAGTATCCGCTATGCCCGTCGAGACTTCGGCAGTCGCAAGACGGGGATGACTGCTCTCCGGAACCCAAAGGGAACAGCCATTGCATCGAGAATGGGGATGGAGAAAATCATCTACGACTTATACTCTGATCTCTTCGACAGCCATGTCCATTTACCTCCTCACCATCTGAGGGAAGAGGGGCAAGTCATTCCAGAGGTCCTCCCGTCCGAAATACGACATGCTATCATGTCAGTAAGAAATCGTACGGCACCCGGTCCCGACAGAATAAGACCAGAACACCTCCCGCCAGTGCTCATCAACACCCTGGCGAGGCTCTTTACACGTTATCTGTCGAAATGCAAGGTTTCTAAGCAGTGGAAGACCAGCAAGACCGTGTTGTTGTATAAAAAGGGAGATCCACATGACATCGGCAACTATCGTCCAATCTGTTTACTGTCCGTCATCTACAAGCTCTTTGCAAGAGTGATCCTTAATAGGATTGAAAAAGCCTTGGATGAAGGACAGCCGTGCAAGCAAGCAGGGTTTCGAAAAGGATTCAGCACGATTGACCACATTCACACTGTTTCGAAACACATCGAGGTATCACGAAAGTAGAAGATGCCGCTCTGCCTCACTTTCATCGACTTGAAGAAGGCCTTCGACTCAGTTGAGACGGAAGCGGATAACCAAGGCGTCCCTGCTCAGTACATAAAGGTACTTCGAGAGTTGTACAGTAACTTCCCGACCGGAACTTCGCCATTCTACTAGAACATCATTATTGACGTGAAGAGAGGGGTCCGACAGGGTGATACAATTTCACCCAAAACATTCACAGCCACCCTCGAGAACGCAATGCGAAAGTTGGAATGGGACTACATGGGAGTGAAGATTGATGGTCGGCAGCTACACCATTTGCGCTTTGCTGATGACATCGTACTGATAACATCTAGCATCAGCCAAGCGGAACGAATGCTGACCGAATTTGATGAAACATGTGGATGCATCGGTCTTCAGCTGAATATGCAAAAAACGATGTTCATGCGGAACGGATGGGTCTCGGATGCCTCATTAACGCTCAACGGAACGAACATATCCGAATGCACCAGCTACGTTTATCTGGGTCGGGAACTGAAGATGATGAACGACCTGACCCCCGAGCTGGGCAGAAGGAAACGAGCGGCTTGGGGAGCGTACAAGAGCATCGAGGATGTAGTGAAGAAGACCAGGAACACCCGGCTCCGTGCTCACCTCTTCAACACCACCGTACTTCCTGCTTTGACCTATGCTTCGGAAACCTGGGCATTTCGCAAGCAGGAAGAAAACGCGGTGAGCGTCATTGGACGCGCAGTTGAGAGAGTGATGCTAGGAGTATCCCGTTTCACGCAAGTGAGGGACGGGATTCGAAGTTCTTTCCTACGTCAACGATCGAAGATTAGAGACGCCGCCGCGTTTGCCAAGGAAAGTAAAATAAGGTGGAACGGACACGTGATGCGCTTTAATGACAACCGTTGCACCAGAGCCGTGAGCGACTGGGTTTCCCGCGATATTAAGCGCACTGAAGGAAGACCGCCGACCCGATGGTCAGATTTCTTCACGAAGTCCTTCAAAGAGAAATATGATGCTCTTCGTGTCCCACGCGAAAGGAGGAACCACTGGGCTACTCTGGCACGCGATCGGGACAAATGGAAGAATTACTGGCGCCCACTCGACCAGTTCGAAGATCAACGGGAGTCAAGGTGATAAAGGTGATCAAGGCTTAAATCTTTTATCATTAATATTTATGCGCTCACTTCTATTTCCATTCAAATATGTTTGATCATTGTGTGATGGTGATGGACTGATTCCTGCGAAAAAAAAACTTTCATTAGGAGGAATTGGAAGGAGTCAAGAACTGATTTGTTCAACTGCTCTATACTCACCCTCATCCTTTCAATTCTCGTGTATGATGGGGGCCCAACCAAAAAAGTGTTAATTGCTCTAAAACACAGCTGATTACAATTTTTTGAAGCAGCGCAAGAGACTTATGTTGATCAAAACTTTACTTTTTAGTGTCAAAGTAACATTTATTCATATCCTATTATACTGACAAATAAAGGATAAAGTGTCTGGCGTCAATAAGTCCGCTTGGGATGCACCACCACGTTCACTTCATCTCAGAATCGTTTGAGTTTCACGAACATGTAACTGGCGAAGGCGAAACAAAACCTCTAACCGCTATACTCGATGGAATTCTACTACTGGATGGCGGCGACGTGTCTGCCGTATATCACATTATAGTAGGGTCAATACTGCATGAAGCACATTGCTGCTGCGTATGCCCAAAGCCCGAACCGCTTCGTGCTGCGCTCGAAGCAATGCGGTGGAGCTTAGCAGTCTGGATGGAGTCTGGAGCGGTCGAGTGAGAACCCTTGCTAGCACCATTCTTCGCTGCAGTTCGCGATGGTCCCGCCTCGATTCCGACCGCTTTCTTGTCGCTTCGAGCGCAGCCGCCTACGCAGCTACAGTGTGTTCCATTTCGTTTTGACCCTGCCATACCTTCTCCTTTGACACATTTTCGCTCCTTTCCCTGCACTATTTCAATGGAACGCGCATCGAACGAGTAGCCGTCCATGCGAAGAATTCCGGCGCCGACTCTATCTTGCCTAGGAGACTTGGTTATGAAGTCTGTATGTAGTACTTTTTCTTTGGACCGTTTTTTTTGTTGGAAATATTCGTCTGTATTTCTTTGGTATTCAAATAAATATTCCTGAAACACGAGGAACATTTTTTTTTAAAAGAATTCAGGAGAATTCCCCTAATCGCAAATGATGACCCCTCATTTTTATCGTTTGTTTAACAGTTCTCTTTCATTCACAGTGCTTGCAATGCTTATTATTTGTCTAACACTGAATGAGGGATAGAGTCCAATGACGCGCAGCTTTACAAGCGAGTGCAATTGTGCTGTTTTTCTCGTGTTTAAACAGTGACAGTTTTCTTCAATGGCAATGTCTCCGCACCTTCTCCTAACGAAGACTTGGAGAAAGAAAGTTTGGAGTATAAGTTTCCGTCTCCATCTCTGAGTGGAAGTTTTTTTTTCAACTGCAGAACTACGCTTAAAGTCAAAAAAAGTCACTGGCGTATCAATCCCTTGGGATGCACCAACGCGTTTTACTGGAATTTGTAATCGTTGAAGTTTACGAACGTGTAACCGGCCTATACAATGACTTGCGGGGGCCAGCCGATGATCAGAGCAGTATTTTTATCCTCCCAGACACGTCTGGTACCAATTTATCGACCCCGGATGGATGAAAGGCTTGGTTTGCTCTAGGACGGTTTCGAACCCTCGACCGTGTGGCTACAACGGACCTCTAACCGACTGCGCCACACCCGCCCCACTACGCTTAACTATCTTTTTTTGTGAAACGTCATTCTGAGGGAAAAAAACAATGGTATTTTAAATTAAATTTTGGAGTGACTCTCTTTTTTTTCTCTTATTGAAGAAAAACAATACGATGAACGATTTGAAGAAGGGTTCCACTACATCGTGAACTTCGGAATTGTTCTTTTTGCGGCAGAAAAATCCCTACGAGTGAGGCCACTATAAAAATATTGATATATTGGCTTGTAGATGCAATTAGAAAGTCATTAAGTGGCGAAGAAATACAAAACGCTGAAAAATACGCAAGCTCGCGACTAGCCATTTTTTTTTAGCATACTAGGTCGCTTAATTTCGAATATAAAGTCTATTCTCATTTTTATTGAAACTACTACAAGTACAAAAAAGTGTTACGAAACGTTCCAGTCACTCCAATGTACCGAAGAACGATTCTGGTGTAGATACTTGGGCAACTTCTTTCGTTACGTGTAAATGAATGCAAGGACTACTTGAGTTGATCTCCCAAAAGAACAGTTTTCATGTTTGGGGTTGAATCGGGTCAACTACATTATATGGACGGATGGACCCGCATAACTTCTCCAAACCATAAAATTCGGATTTACTACAGCATTTCTGAAAAATTTGGCTCGACTATAGCTGTCACCGCACCATAGCGCAATGACATCCTGAGATGTATTAAGTTCTAATAGTGGTTATTATTAAAGGAGTATAAAGGAAAACGAAAGATTTGAAAGGATAGATTGTCCAAAGCGATTCTGCTGATCGCAAAGAAAATTTTAGGACCAAAATTTTGACTTGTATATTTCCACCACATATTTTTTTAAAACAACCATTTTGATTAATTTTTTTCCTCATTTTAAGCTACTTCAATGGAAAATTCAATCTTTAGTCATCTTCTAAGTGAATGCTTTTCGACTAATCATTAGCTTTACTAGAAGTCTTAGAAGATTAAAACGTCAACGTGTTTACTGTCAAATGCTCGGCAGTAAACATTGGATTTTAGGGGTATTCTCTGAGATTTCGTTGCAGGGTCAGAGTTACATGAGGTTTTTGACCCTGTGGGGCCACTCTATGTCATGTACCAGTTGACGCCGAGTTTCCCGTTCCAAAGTTTGCACCTTCAATTCTTCCAGTTCCGGACAATTCTTATTTGATTTTCACACCAACTTTTTTGATTATCGACGTTGGTTGCTTTTCCAGTCTCAAGAAACAGGCTAAATTCCGAATAAATATTTCCCTCATACCTCTCGTGTTTCGATGCATTTTTTTGCGATGTGTGTTGAGTCGTATTTTTTTAGAACCACTTTCTTCAGAAATTTCTACTTTTTTTACCACCATTGTTCTGAGTGATAACCTGGAACTGAAGAGAGCCCCTCCTCGCCAACAGTTGTCTCTACCCTTGTGGTAGTCTGCTAACACTAGTGAAACGTCCTCTCCAATGTCAACCATTGTCCGCAGCTTTGTTTTTTCAAAGAATTTTTTTACACTACATTTATGTGAAGTAAATTAGTGTCACTAAAATTACACGCTGTAACCCCTTGCAAAATACAAAAAAGGAGAAAATCTGGACGAATCTTCATTGTGATTGAGAGAACGAAGTCGTCTAATACATTACTCAAATAAAGCTGCTTACAACTATAGAAAAATAGGCATGCTTACTCCTATGCGTATTTCGAGAGAACGTTGATGTTCTGTCAATTTCAATGACCAATTCAGAGCACACACGCACACAGAGACAGTCGATACAACGCATTTGATGCGAATATTCATCTCTCAGATTCGATCACTTACAAACTACGGCAATATAATCTGACATTCATACAAAATAGAACACTTATTATAAAAGAAAATTATAATTACTCTCGTAAGGCGTTCACGAATCTTGAGTTTGTTGAGCTTAGGGGGAGGGACTGACCCGCGCGGTCTACCATTGAGCATGTATGGCGTTTTGTAGCAATTGCAATGCTTCGTTTATGATCGTCTCACTTCACCGGACAAAGCGACAAGTGAGCGCGGGCGAGCGAACGATGCGAGCGAGGAATAGCGGCAAATTTGTGGGGGAAGGCCTCACCTCTCACCTATTACAATAAAATATGTTCAGTATACTACTACTAGAGAACGTAAACGAATGACTAGTGAATAAAGATAATTGAATGAGAATTAGAAGGCGTGGGAAGAGACAAAAACCCATACAGGGAAAAATGCAGCCATTCTCAGCTAGTATTTGGCAATCCGTAGACCGTCATGTACTGCAAAAATTTGCTCTAATAACTAGTAATTACGGAAGGATGATAAACAAAATCATCAACAATTAGACGATTAATAAAACACTACACTATCCCGATATGTACCCTATTCGATGAATATGGCAAGAACAATCTCTCAACACCTCAATGTGTGCAGAAGATGGGATATAAATACACGCATTCGGATATAGTAGATACATCGTAGTAATAAGAAATATAGTAGTAGTTGAAGGGAAAATCCACTGAATCTTTAAAAAAATATATAGGTCATGAAAATGCGCTGAAGAATCAAAATGCAGACTACTTTGTTTCAACGGGAGAATCAACCAGTTTTTCTACCAGTATGGACCATCGGTACTCAAACTCTTCCACGATGCGAAATGTCCCCAATCCGACTGATTCAGGGTGTAGGCATCATCACGTTCCAAGTATTTGAGTCTAAATACTAAGCTTATACAAAATTCAAATCATATAAAATCAACAGAGAAGAAAAATTAAATTGGCACAATTGATTGTATCTGAGGTAAATGCACGAACTTGCTCACGACAAGATGACTGAGGTCAGATATCAAATCACAACAATTAGAGAAAGTACAGCTCTTTGCGCATCATTTAATTTGTCTTGAAGAAGCACCACTATGAAAATTAACAATACGTTGAAAAATTGGGAATTTTAAGGAAATTGGAAATACTAGTAGCTAACCTTCCAAACAATGGTGGCACGGATTTCTTTGGAGGTGAATTCGCATCAACGTTCTCCAATTTGTAATTTTCACCACCATTCGAATCCCAATTCTCGCTACCATTAGCAATGTAACATATGCAGAATTCCATTCGTTTAGCCTGAAAAAAAATCCTTAAAAAATTGAAAGACAAAATAAAAAGATCGCATAAAAGGTTCCAGTAGGAAGTGTTACGTTAATATCTAAAATTTTTCATTCTCTTTGTCTTTCTTGCGCAGAAGTGCATTCTTTTCCATTGTTTCAGAATTACAAATTTTTAGATCAACTTAGCTTGGATATTTTGAATAAATCTCTCGCGTAATGTGTTCTTTTCTCTGCATCTGACTCAAAGAATATCAGGAAAAGCTGGATAACGCTTTCGCTTTTACTCTGCATTCAGTTTTGATACTGATTTAATAATCACTTTCGCTTCATAATCAAATAATTAGCACTCTTTAGTTTCTTCACACCACTATATTTATAATAAACCAGCCTGAACGTCCGGTTAACGCCGGACTTCAGGCTTTTTTGCTGTTCGCTTCGCTCGCCTTCACCGATCAATAAGAAATAACAGTAGCGACATTTTTGTAAAATTAAGTATGATTTTCCTCCGTTCTCAGCTACTAGCAAAGAATGATGCGCTAACATGAAGACGCAAATATCACTATCGTAAAAATAACGTTCTTCTTCAGATCGCTTAAACTGTTGGCTACTATGTATTGTATATAAGCAGCCGTTCGCACGTGCGTTTCCTTTTTTCGAAGAAAGGATGTTAGCAGCATCAGGAAGACATGCTGCGAAATAGATATGCGAAAGAACCACAGAAATCCATTCTACCGCGTTGCGGATCTCGCGCACCAATCCGAAGCAGTGGAACCCGTCTCTCCCCGCTCTACAGCTTTCTGGCACCGACGCACCATTCGGACCCCGTGGAACCCGTCCCACCCCATTTTATAGCTGCCTGGCTCCGGGGCACGAATTCGACGCCGTAGAACCCGCCTCACCCAATTTTACCGCGTTGGGGCTCCAGCGCACCAAACTGACGCCATGGTATCCGTCTCTCTCTCTCTTTTTGGGATTTCTTGGCTGAGACACACACATACACAGACACACACGCACACACGTGTCAGAATACGCCCGTTATTATACAGGATGATAGTTTGCAAATTTGGAAGTATACATTCACATAAAAGTTTATTTACCCTCACTAACATATGAGGGAAACTAACCTGCCTCATCAAAGCCAACATAGATGTTTACATAACTTTGGACAATGGATGAAAAGTAGAGTGCTCGCCTATCAGATGCGGGCGATGGATTGACTCCTCACCAGGGCAGATTTTTGCATTATTGTGGAATATTTTCATGACACAGAGACAAACACACACACACACGTACACACACGGACTAAGCGCGTTATTATATAGCATGATTGGCAAAAGTAAAGCTTCAGTAATTGTAATTGTATACTGTAACTGTAGCTTGACTAAAAATGAAAAAAAAAACACTTTCTGAATGTTATGCACTTTAATTTCAAGTCATCTCAAGCGAAGTTAAAACTTTCATTCCTTTTTGTATCTTATTAAATATGCAACTGAATTGTGAAAATTCAGGATGTGAAAAATTTCGTGCTAACCAATTAATTGAAGAATCAATAAAACTTTGGTGGATTAACAAAATAGACGCAGTTCAGCTTTACTTACTTTACTATTCTAGTTACTATTCTTCAATGCATTTCACATCATTAGAAATATCTGTTATGACATATTTTTACAAACAAAGAGAAAGAACCAGTTTTCGCGTGAACATTTCTCACCTTATCAGTTGCCCTTGGTAGTTCGATCTCAAATGTGAAGGTGTCATATACTTTACTAGTCGATGGTTGAAATGTTGCTTGACGATCCATATATGACTGCCAATTATTGGTGGTGTATCTTACGAAAACTTTCTTCTCAAATGCGATGTTTGCAACCTGTAATAACGACAAAACTTACACTTGATTTCAGGAACAATTATGGATTGGTGTTTATCACTGGACATTCTAAAGAAGTACGTAGGCGATTTTCTCCGCTGATAAGCGCTAATCGTGTTACGGGAGCCAATGGTTTAACTGTTGATTTTTTCCTTACTGACCCCGGTGGTATCCACTATGGAACTTACTGTTATTGAAATTTTGCAGCAAACTTGGCTGAATATGATGAAATATGTACGTGGAAGTATGAATAAACCAATGACGATAAATTTTAGAAAAAAACCAAAAACGTTCATTCATCATTTTTTTTCAGATAATACTGCTGTTGATTTCTTAGAAAATCGGATGACATCGTGGCTATTTTTTTTTCTAGAACAGAAATGTATTATGGAACATTTCTCATTGGCGGAAAACTAAAAACTAACCTCAATGGAATGTGGACCATCTCGAGCCAATTTTCAAAACTGATAATAAATCCGAACTTTATTTTTGTTTCACTCTCATTTATAATACTAGAACCATGAACAGTTTTTTCTTAGGTTAGAAAAAAACAAAGAAAAGCGATTACAGTTTCTTGGATCTAGATTCGTATGCTGATGTTGTGCTTCTTCTGAATAATTTCAAATTTTAAGAAAGAAATTGAAGGAAATGAAGGTTCAGTGAGTGTACTGTACCAGTGCTGTAATAATGTGTAAAATAAATCAATGTCAAGTATTTGTCTGAAGACCCTTTTTATGGCATTCAAATTCAGAACGTCTCGAGAGGAAGTCGAAAAGTGGAAAAGAGCAAAAATCATAGAAAATAACTGGAAAGATTTGAAAATGGAAAACTCAATAATTATTTCGACTAAATTGCTACTGACAATTTTTTCCTGCGAATCTACCTTGAATTCAGATGTCCAAAAATTCCTTGACGATAGCTTCTGAGCCCTAGAATTTTGCAGATGGTTATCTGATGGGAAAGATTCACTGTCCATGTCTTGCATTGATAATCCGTAAATCTTTGATCTTATGGACATTTCATCGCAACCACTACAATTAACAGTGTGTCGTCGGCTGCAGAAACAGAGACCGAAAACCACGTAATCACTTCCCTTCTCTACACTCTCTCCAAAAAAGAAAAAAAAAACACATCAGCAGTAGAATCGGGATGGAGATGCACTAAGTTCAAATGTTTTTATTTCAGATAATCAGTTGTTAGACTACTTGCGCCGCCACTTGAGCTCGGCTGTCGAGGGGTTCATTGAGGTAAATACGTATGCCAGTCGACGGTCGAAAGAAAAAAGACGGGTGCAAGCCATTAGAAAACTGACATTTGTCAGAGAAGTACAAGCATCGTTCGGTTCACTTATTCAAAAACTCCACAGGAATTAGAAGAAAGGTTAAATTTAGTTTGAGTTTTAGTGCATTCAAACATGAGCCTCTCATCGCTACTTGCGTTCTTCAACAAACAACATTGTGAGGAAAAAAAAGACTCTCTTATCGCATTTATTACACGTAATCATTTCGCCACCTTGCAAACGCGTTCAAATTGAAGATTAGAGCGGCATTATCTGTACAATAACCTTGAGTTGGAAATCAAGTAATGTAGGTTTATGCTACGTTTTTCTATGACACTTGATTACAACGTGTGTCCCTTTGGCGCCGCTACGAGCATGTATTACAAAGTTGCGCAAAAATTTTACAGTTGCAAATTCTCGCAATCGTGATTGTACTTTGATGTCAATGATGTAAATCAATAATATAATCAATTTAATCCCTCGTTGATTAACTCACCTTAATCGTGCCGACAATTTTTGATGAATCCGGCTTTAATACAACGTTCTCAAGCGAAACTCGATCCTGAACAACCCGATATGTGGTAAACAATGAAGGACAACGGAAAAAAATATGAATGGATACATGCAACAAGTTTGTAAATGTTATGTTGGACAGTAATGGTAATTGTATTAGCAGTATTATATTATTAATGATATTATTGGTTTATATGACAAAAGAGACAAAAAAAAAAGAGAAAAAAGGAATAAGACTACCTTTTCCAACGTTTCTCTGAATCGAACATACTCGCTAGCTGGCTGTTTAAACAATAAGTTCCACGTTGGTGTTGGTTCCTGATTGGGTGATTCTTCGACATAGTCATCACCTTCAAAAAAGTGGAAAATTTCATCAACTAATGAAAAAATAGACGGATTGGCTTAGCTAGTAGAGATTAAAACTACCTCTAAGCTTCCTTAGTACGTTTGGATTGATTTGAGGTGGATAGTCGCTGGGCTCGGTCATAACCCTTATGGAATACAGCTCTTTGCCGCAATCGTCGGCAAAACGGACCGATTTTTGGGTTTTGCAAGGCACCTACAAGAATCCGGGTAACGAATCGATAATGATCAACCAAAGCAATTATCGGAGTGAAAGAAGAATGCTGAACACTTAATAGCATTGTAGTTTAAAAGCTCACCTCAACCATCTGCTCCACTGCAGTTCCGGATGAAGCATCAGGTTCTTCTGATGTAGACGAGCTAGAATCTGATTCACAGTCACTTGCCTCATCTGAAAACTGTCGTTCGTTCATCATCAATTCATCCTCAGGATCCATGGGGTGGCTGTTGTGTATCATGGTGTGCAGTAAACCACCAACATCAAGTACAACATCCGGGGGAGAGTCGTTATTTATAATACAAAATCTTTCTTTTCGATGTTTCCACAGATCATGAGATAATTTGGAGGAAGTTATCAGATGATTTCAATGCACGTGCTCCTATATGTGTGACATCTGCTCCACTTCATAGGGCGCATTTTGAATAATAATTGTTGGAGACTTTTACTGGAAGTCAACAAAACTGCGGTGAAAAAAAAATGGATTTTCCACAGTTTGCTCCATTGATTAGACACGCTAACGGAAAATATTTTTCTGCCGATATCTAGCACATATTTTACTGAAAACAACTACTCAGCTGGTTTGCTTCGTACTTCTCAAAGCCCCATCATCTACTATTTGAGCTAGCCGTAGTGATAACAGGGCAACATATCAAAAATAAACTTTTGCGAAGCGAAAAAAAGTTATGGCTCATTTCAAAAGCTTTTTTTAAGCAAAAAGCTTACCCTGAAATTCTGAAAAGGTGTTCTTTCGAGGAAAAAGGGAAAAATTCAAAATTTCTCTCAAGGCACTGTAGTTGCTTCGACAAACATAATTATTTAGTCCCTGTCGGAGTATTATATATTTTCAAATCTTGCAGGAACAGTACAAATCCAAAAAAGAATTCCACAAAATTCCCTGAAGGAATCCTCATTACCGTTAGTCAAAGAAATTAAATGCCCACTACTGGATATTTTTTTCGTGAAATACTTGACAATGAATTCGTGCCAGGCAAATGTGAACAAAAATGGTTTTAATTTTGAATGAAATGCCTACAAAACCGATCTGTTCTGCATAGTTCAAAAGGCTCTCATCTGTCTATACAAACTCAGTTCCGTTCCTCGTTTCACATATAAATGTGTGATCAAGTAATGAAGGTTAAAGGTTAAAGGAATATGAACTGGTACGGATTACAGGTGGAGTATTTGTATACGGGATCGTAGAATATTGAGAGAAGGGTGATTCTATCCATTTTTTCCTAATTGCCGTAGAAAACGGCACGGAAGATACGGCTACGAGCGTTCCGGCGCACAATTTTCTACGAGGAGTTTGATTGGAGCACGCCAGCTTTCTGCACGCGCCGCATCTTCCGGGCCGTTTTTTACGGCAATTAGGAAAAAATGGACGGAATCACACCCCTCTCCATAATCTACTATCCCTCCACCTGAAAAACACGAATACTCCACCTGAAATCTGTACCACCTCAGATTCGTGGGGTGATGCCTTTAAAGCAAACTAAATGAGTTCAAGTTCTTTACCACATTCTTCCACAATTCCTTGTTGTCGTGGGCGAAGTGTATCTAGGTTTATTTGGCTGAAGCGAATTTTATTAAGTCCTTCGGACTCGCTCTGTGATCGAACCTGAATGGTTTCAGCTTTTGTACTCGGCTATTTATGACAAAGATTGAACTGAATTTCATCCTCGTTTCAACGAGATTCGGGCGAAATAAACTATTTAAAGATAAATCTACCTTCAAAGCACTGCTTGGGACCAGCGAATGATCTCCGAAGAAGGGGAAACTGGCCGCTCGTCGGCAGCCGGTGATGTATCCGGCAGGCGTCGAGTGGTAGCATGTCTCCCATTCCTTCTCGCCTACCATCGCCTGCCTATACTACAAAAAAAAAAGGTGAAAATACTCACTAGAAAAAACTGCAGATGAACGTAAAAACGTGAAATTAAGCGCGACGAAACATGAACATGGAGACATAATGATGCGCAAATAAACACGCAAAGACTTTAGGAAAATCATGCAGCAACGATGTGGGAGTTACACTCGTCTTTTGCCTCGGGGGCCTGCAGATCTCGCACAGACGACGAAACCCGACAGCAGCCGACGAGGAAATCAATCAACGCTCTGGCTAGGCGTGGTGCACTTTCAGGATAACCTCTCGCAAACTTATGTTCAGATAAGTGCTAGCTTGTCAACACGCGGAGATAGAAAAAAATCTACGGAAAAAATACAATTTATTAGAAAAGGAAAATAGAGGAGGGGTGAGAGTGAACAAATTGCAACTGATTCTCAGAATAACAGTTGACTCCACGATAATATAATTTAGATAAGCGACAGGTTATCAGACGCCTATAAAAACGAACGCACCATTACGATCAACACTGCAAAGCAGAAAAAGGCGCCACTACTACGGAAACGTTTGTTGTTAATATCCAGGAGCTTCATCAATAGGATTGCTTAGTTGATGTGTTCATGGCTGACGTTAAGGGGGGTTTGTGGGCTGAAGAAAGCAGGTAGGAGAGGCGTGTACGAGAGATACAGGCACATCAAGATGCATCGATGACGACGCCAAAAGACGCTGACCGGCGCTCGGTCGCACTCGCTACCATCAGGAGGAACGTACCAAATCGTGAAGTGCTTCATGCACGTGAAAGAAGTGTGAAAGTATTCCTGGTCTATTTATATTACAGAAGGAGTGCCGTTAAATAACACGTACAGAAATGAGCGGTGAAAGTTCAGTTGGATGACGACGCTACGACTCGCTATCGCGCGCACATCTTATTCGCGCCTTAGAGGGCGATTTTCTAGTCGCCATCAAATACCGTAACCACACGACAGTCACGATAGAACTTCTCATGCTCGTGAGCAAAAACAGTGCATTCGAGGTGTGAACTATTTCGCACCAGACCCAATTCAAACAAAAATTATCAAATTCCACCCTCCTGCAAGCAAATGTACCTCTTCATTACTCCATTTCCGAAGAGGAAAATTTCCTTATTTCTTTATTTGATTATGCTTTATATCTAGTATTTTCCACTGCAGGATTTTTGCAATAAACGATCGTCTATGCCATCAAACCATACATTACACACAAAGTACAATTGAATGTATTCGAACAAACCAATGCAAAAAGACGGAGCCCCGACCTCTGAGAACGGGTTCTTTTCTTCTGTCTGACGGTCATAAATCATTTATCATACACCAGTCATCCACAAATACAAACAATCCGTGTCGTAATCAGTGTACATAGTGCTAATAGCAATAGTTCCGGAACACTCAAGAGATTCGGAAATCAATAAAAACGAATAAAACACACACACATCTGATGAGGTGACACTTATCTGCGATGTGTGTGGGTAGTTAACGGAAGTGAAGAGGGAGCCGCTACTGCGAACGCTTTGAAGCGATTAGACGAGGATCAGAGGACGAAAAGATGTCGTACTCGCCTCGCCTCGTCTTACGGGGAAAAATGATTGACGATATGCGCGCAACGAATACGAGGACATTTCCGCAGAATTGCGTCAGCGTTATTCTTATAATAAACGACCACCACAAAACGTCATTAACTTCCACCTTTATATTTTTCATCCAGAACCAAAAATTATTAACTGTACGCATAGTGCAGATGAATATATCAAAACTAGGTTTTGTACATGAACATCATAAGTTAGCTTCATATGAACTTCATCCCGGAAATATCGCACGTGATAGACATGAGAAGCTTCCACAGTGTACGGAGCCCGAAGTCATTTGTCCTAGAGATGCACTTGAAAGGCTAGCTGCTTCCGTTATTGTGTCAGTTGTCGATAACAGGAAACCTCTTGTCATCCGTTCGTTCATAATAATCGCTACAACTAACGTCCGAATGAGAGTTTTGCAGAAAAGCACGAATTTCTGATAGTGATAGTTTGTTCGTAGCACGTGCAAATCACGCATGTGCGTTTGATAATATGCTTGATCTCTCAGTATGTACTTTTTGTACATTCACAAGTATTATTAGGATTGAAACATTGTAAATGTGCCAACCACTGCACATGAATTTCAACAGAACTCTTGCCTGGATATTTCTGGAAGCTATTATGCCCGATCGATCAATGGCTCAGGTTTGATTTAAAGTTTTCTTTCCTTATGTACATGTCATTTACGGGATCAATATTAGGCTATGTTGCAACTAAAAACAGAGTTTTTTACGATCGTCGAAGAGCGATTGTATGAAAGCGTGCGACTCTCCCCCTTAAAGAAAGGTGGAGTCAAAGATGAGTAAATCTCTCGAATACATGAGCGCACAATGTAAATATTACTATTGTGAACGAGAGGGAGAGAGTGGGAAAAAAGTAGAGAGAGAGGGAGAGAGAAGGAACGCGGCTGCAAATGTTCGTTTCAAAAGTTTGCCAACAAATAATTAGCGTGGTTTAGGGTGGTGAAAGAGAGATATGATTGGAGAATGGATCGGAGCAGCAGTAATGATTGACTGCTGAGTACAGAAAACAGGAAAAGTGGGAAGACCATGTGTGCGGCACATTTGTTCCGGACATAACAATTTCTTTACTTTTCACAATTGTTCTTAAGAATTTGCACGTTCAAATGCAAGCTCGAGAAACGAACATTTTACTGCAGTAAGTACAAATTGCAATGCAGTGTTGATCGCAAAAATTTCTGCAAGTTGTTCAATGATTTAGGCATAGTGACGAGGAATTTGCGGAGGAGTGCAACTGTGAATTAAACAAATACTGTCTTTCTGATGACGTTATGCAGCGCTTTAAAACAATACCAAAAATCAAGATATGCGTACATATTAATAGCGTACAAAACACGAAAAATTACGTATTTTTCGGAATGGAAGAGGATGGATGCTAAGCAAACATGGATCATAGTGATGAAGATTGGTGAAGGTAAGCGTCGAAAAATTCAACGTACACAGTAGACATTAAACGAGAGGTTACCCGCTACTCTATACAAACAGTAAACATCTTGTGGTTAATCATTCGATCGAACTGATAGAAGAAAGCGAGCGCAGACACAGTCGCTCATATCAATCATTCATGCACAAACGACTAGACGCTAATGATGGCGTGGTGAACGTGGATGGTGTGAGGAGGAGGGAAGAAGAGGATGAGATGATGATAAGGAGTAGATGAAAAAAAGAGACAAGATTGAGGTTACTTCTTACCGATGTACACAAAGCACATTCGCAAACACCTATGACTCAAAACATTCGTTGAACAATTACAAAAACTTATCAACTAACAAGTAGACTATTTGGTAATATTACGGTGTTAAAGTGATAGAAAAATCTTGTCACTGAACGAGAATAATATCATAAATGAAGTCGTAACACCTGTGTAGGAGGCGGATTGCGACATGGCTATTTCTCGAGCGATCGATATGATCAAATGTGCAACGTGGGTGGCCTTCATGACCACCCATGTAAAGCTGATGAAGGTTTATTTTTGCTAGGAATTCCTAGATTTCGTGGGTCCCGCATCAAATTTGTCACATAAACTGAAGGAACAGCACAAATTTTGCACAAGTCACGAGTCATTTTTTTTTCCTTTCTCGTTCGTCATTTACGAGAACAATGTAATCAGAATCGAGAGAAGAGTAGGAAAAAGAGATGACATGTCAAGATGAGAGGACAAATAGAGTTCTCACGGAAAATTATCCCAATGAATTCTACGAACACTTGTGACAGAACTGACTTTTCTACAGTAATGAATGAGATTCTAATGTTGACTAACAGAGAAGATCTCCCTACTCCTAAGGTGATTTTTGGTAGAGAAATCCTCGTCAGAGGTTGGGATTTTTACGAAACGAATGAGACTGTCAGCTGAAATGATTCAGTCGGAGAAAGTGAAGGTAAGGCTCTTACTTGAAAAAATATTCCTGCACTTTATTTTCTTAGGGAGATAAGTGGAGAAAACAGAAGAAATATATTTATCATTTTGTTGCAGTTGTCACAAACCTATGTAAATGTTATAAAGCTAGGTGAAAAGTGAGGAATTTTAAAACAAAAGAGGATGGAAAAAAATCACTTAAGAAACAATATAGCTGTATTTAAAGTGAGAGCTTCTGAGTTTTCGGTGAAAAAAATTGAGTTAAAATGAGACATGCGCTCAGACATTCGTAATCTGCACTCCGAAAAAAAGGTCAAAGAAACAGTTTCATAGGGAGGATGTTTACTAAGAAAAAAAACATAAGTTTTCTAACAAATCCTATTTCCAGTAGGAAAGATGATTAAAAATGCTGCAACTGTAAAAGTAAAATAAAGTTCCGATGGATAATAGGAACAGCATGGATATATTCAAGATCGTTTGCAAAACTTCGCTTTTCCTCATTTAACACTGACATTTCCCACGCTTATTAAGAAGTCTGCTATGGAAAAACGTTGCAAAATCCGTAAAAAATCACAGGGGTGTATATTTTGCGTTCGGATGCGCGATGAGCTGAATGCATTCAGCATCGCCTTTTTTTTTGCACAAATGAAAATATTGACCGGGAAATTATGAAATAGGGAAACGTGAGATTATTGTGACAAATTTATGAGCGAAAACAAATACGCGTACGTACTTACGTTCATCCATGAACATCATCCGAACGAACCTCCTGGCGATGAAAGATGGATGGAAAGTCGATGTGTCTTCATTGCTGTGACAACTAACAGTTGCTGTTGATGTGATAAGGACCAGTAAAACAGACGAGTAATATTTAGATCGTACAAACACTCTGGTCAGCGTATAATGTGAATATTTCCGAGTTAAATGAAACAGAATTTCATGATACTTGGAAAAGAACTTTAAGGATTTCTTGAGGTAAGAGAAGCCCACAGAAATGAAATTCTCGTGGGAAGACTTGCACAAAATTATTTAGGAAAGAAGTGATGGTTAGTTGTTGAGAAGAGGCTTTCTTCCACATAGTTTCAAAGAGTAAACCATTTGAAAACTGAGAGAGAACGAAAGAAAATTTCAAGCAGAATATTAAGAAGATTAACGTCTCGATGACATACTCTCCAGGTATGTCACCGTTTCGCAAATTTTTATCAACAGACTAAAAGAAAAAGATTTCGTTTTTTTTTTTGCCTCAGCTCCTAACTACCAAAGATAATGAATCATTTGAGTATTTTTCCTTGAGAAATAGAAAAATTGTTAATTTCTAGTCCTAGGAAGTTTCAATACGCGTTTGCTCCCTATTTCTCAAGAATATTTTGAAAATATTGTTGAATCAGCTCAAAAAGACTCCAATTAATTTTAACGCTCTACCAAAAGGCATTTTTGCTAAGATATTTAGAAAATTCTTAAAATTTAGCGTTCAACAATATCGAACTCCTCTCTTCTTGAAAACTTGACGTTGTGAACCGAATTTATTGTTTCTTGGTTTGCAAACCGAAAACGTTTTCGTGAAACTTTATTTATGTCCTTACTTTTCGACAACCTCGCCTTCATAAAAGAGCTAGAAATATTTCGATTTTCTTTGAGTTATGCATATCTCGACAAAGTTTTCCTCTATCATTGCGAAGTGCCGATATTGTTCTAAGCGCACCACGCTATAACTCTAAACAGGAAAACAAACTGACCAATTTCACCTACATACTAAGAAAGCTGGTGAACCATAATAATTTGCTAATAATTAATCATTCAATAGTTATACCTTATCATATAATTACCATAATTATTAACATATATTAAGTTCCAGTAATGACTTTAACAAATGATTTCAGTTGGAATTGTGGAGTAAAACAGTAAATAAACACGAATAGCGATGAAGGTAGGCGGATAATGAGAGTAAGCGGATACTTAACCTTGTCACCGAATAAATGCCATTCACGAGATAAACATGGATCGAAGAGTTTGTGTTTGGTGAAACGCAGAGATTGCACGAGCAATACGTTGCGGATCGTTTTGCAGGAAGTTAGAAAGAGCCTGGAAGAAGTTTCACTTTTCCAATTTTTTTTTGATCTGAAAAGTTATTCAAAACAGTAGCGTTCAGAAGAAGTCATCAGAATTCAGTATTCGTTCTCAACGTTCACTGCAAAAATTAGGCGTGTTGTGTGGAAATATGCAGAGCGCGATGATGTGCGGAAAAGAGGCGTTAATTAGAAACGAAGTGAAGAAGCACGTAGAAAAAAAAAGAAGGAAAAGAAAGCCGGATGAAAATTGGACGCATCAGAAAAATGTTTGCTGTAACAGGAACGTCGAGTGAAATAATATCCTCTTAAAAACAATGTTAGAAGCAGACCACATGCAGTGATCGATATGAAGGAAACTAACTCAAGCATAACATGTCGGCCAGTGGAGGAGGAGAGCATCTGTGGTCGTCATTCCGAGATGAAGAAGGAATAGGGGAAAGAGGAAGAGGAAGAGGAGAAAACAGCGAGATCACAAGGAACATCTATAGGTTTTTTTGACTCAAACTCAAGGAATTTCTTTTGAAAACTTCTGAATGTGGTGGTGAAGAATCGTCTAAGGACGAGCCGTGAGCCTTGACCTAGGCGGTGAAACTAAATAGCGGGCACATGCGGCAGCCGACGAAAAACCACGAGCGCGATGAAATACGCACTCGAAATGGATGATGAATCTGTATGGGAATTACCGTGAACGTTCGTTTAGGGTGAAATTCTCATAAATTCCGAGACACATGAAGGTTGGAGGGAGGAGTAGGGGGGGGGGGCAACCGAGTGAGTCGAGCTGTGCCTTTTCGGCGCCACGCCCACACAAATTTCGAGTACATCACAACGCTTCTGTTCGTCTCAAACAATCGAATTGTGAGTTTCATTTCGTCACTGGTGACAGACACATACGCACACACATTGAGCCGAACAGCCGGCGCAAATGTGCTCGGCGGACGGCGGTGAGGAAAAAAAATGAAAGGGGATAGACTGAAAAGCCACTGGGGCAACGAACATCGATGAGCCAAGTGGTAACGCGGTTGGCCCACACCAGCCGTGCTCACAATCCGCACGTTCACAGCTGGCACACGTTCGCATCCGGCAGCAAATCTGATTACGAACATTTTTCAAACGTGACCATCGCTCACTCGTTCCCCACTGGATGCATTTCGGTAACTTTCCGAGAGTTAGTAGTTAGTGCTTTCACATTTCCGTAAAGAAAATAAAAGAGCCGAAGTAGAGATGAAGATCTTCAAAAAGAAGTAAAAATGCTTTGAAATCGTTGTCCAAATCCTCCATGTTGTAAACGTTTAATGAAAGGGAATGAATACGAAAAAGAAAATTCGTGAAAATCTGAGCAATAAAGATTAATAAGTGCAAAATACCCCGAACGGAAGACAAATGTTTTAACAGCGTCGTCCAGAAATTTCTATAGTACTGAAAACAAAGATTCAAATAAATCAATTGTTAGTCATGAGCGGAATTTTTATCGTCGCCGCATTTTTGTACCAATTCGTTGGGGCAGAATAATGAAAGATACTCTTTTTCCTTTGGCGGCGTATTGAATAATGTGTTGATACGAAAACGGACGTCAATGATACTACTCGTTCCATCAAGTCTTTGGCATTTTCCCAGTTTTTTTTTGGGAAAATTTGCGACTAATTCCAAAAAAAGTCCAAGTTCCAGAACGTTGATCCAAAAATTTCAGTATACAAAAATCAAATTTTATTGTAATAGTTCAGTGCTTCCGGCGTAAATGGTTACTGTTGCTAGGTCCAAAAAGAAATGAAATGAAATTACAACTGTACGTAGACTTAAATAGACTTAATTACAGGAAAAAAGCTAAAATATCAACTCGTAGAAGGATTGCCTTAAAAATCATTCATAGTAAGATTTCTTCGCAGATGCTGTTTAATTATGAGAAATTTAAGGAAGGATACGTATTTCTAGAATAATAAATTGCACCGATTTTGGTTTTCCCGTAAGTTTACACGTGCAAACGTTCATCGCTGAATAAATTGTGTTGAATTCTTGTACTACAAAACATTCCATCCACTCGTGTCGAATGAAATTCAATTGCAATCGTTTTGACTCAATAAAATGACTTACTCCCATCCTGTACAATGATAGGTGTTGAATGGCATCGAAGAGAAAAAAGAACAATCATTTGAGGAATCTGCTGAGCTGTTGATGAGTGCAGCAGAAATTTCTATGTACGTAGGTTCTATGATTCCATAAGCAGACGATTTTCCACATGTGCACGTTCATTTGAACTAATAATTAATGACATCCCTTTCGCACCTGAAAACCGCATCCGATTGGTAATATCCTTGAAAACTTCGAATATAAATCGAAATAAGGCGGCGAAACGGGAGGAGAGAAGGAAGTTTTTTCCGTCCACGACTTCACATACGTGGGTCCTTGAGTGCGTAATCTTTGAAAGTCTAGAGCGTTATTGAATTCATCAATGTTATTCTTATAAAATTCAAATCAAAAATTACTTCAGTGAAAGTGAAAATTTCATTTCCGGATGTGATACCCTCATTCCTTATCAACTGATCAACCGAGGAAATAATGGCAGCTACCCTTAATCGGAGGTAGAAATATTATTCTATTTATTATCATTTTATTTGTTGCCCATGATTGTAAGGTACAATAAATAGAAGGTGTAAAAACACGTTTGTACATAAGTAATCCATCCATCTCTTATTATAATGTTTTTTTTTTCCATTTTTGACACCACTTTGACAGTAGCCAAAAGTGTTTCATGTTATGGCACTTGATATCGTTCAATATTATTTGAACAACTGACGTGAGTAATTCAATAAAAGAGAAGAAATCAAATTTTTCATCTTAAAAACAACAGTTCAACGCGTTCCCGTAGAATACAACGTGACAAATAAGTTGGAAAAAGAAACATTCCACAAAAAAAAGAGGTGTTGGGCATGGTAGTGACAGCCGAATTTTTACAAGCGATCCCCCCATAGATCAATGACAGCTGTTCAACTGTTTTTTATTTGGGACATTCTAGAGGGAAGTTTGAGGAATTCTCGTTAGCCTCTAGTCCATAGTTGATTGCAAAAGACAAGAAGTCAAGTGAACACTGATCAAGTTATCCGTACAGCTGTTGAGGAGAATGCTGACAAATTACTGAGTTATTCTCGGATAATATTAACTGTAACTTGGTGCTTCCTTTAATGAGATCCAGGGATTTTCAGAAACGGTCAACTCATTATTATTCAGCAAAGGCAAATCGATGCCCTTGTGGGCAGTATATTTTGAAATTTTGCCAATATTAAAGAGAACCAGAGATGGCATACACGTTTTTTTTCCTTTAACGGACAAACAAGCGATGACGATGTATCCCCGAACGATGCTCGCTACCGCATAACATTTCGAAAGTAATGAGCTAACGTTTGAGTCATATTTCAATCGATTGAAATAGGAGAATACCAGTTTAGAAAGTTTAGGGACTGAACATGAATTCCACGGATATTTGCGTTAGCATTTTATGCAACTTCAGGATGTAAAAACGTTTAAAAATGGACTAGATTGCGGCAAAGCATAATGTTGAGCGTGGAAATCTTGCGTAAAAGCACCCTATAACAGTAAAAAAAAAACGGCCCAGACGATACGGCTTTGAGCGATCCGGTGATTCTACAACGAGTTCGATTGGAGCGCACCAGCCCTGTGCACGCGCCGCATCTCGCGAACTGTTTTTTAGGGCAAATAGGAAGAAATGAACGGAATCAGCCCCTCTCCATAGTCTACTATCCCGTATAAGAATACTCCACCCGAAATCCGTATCCCTTAGATTCGTGGGGTAATGCGATTGAGTACGATCATGCCCAATTCTTCCCAATCGTCCAGAAAAAACGGCGTGAGAAACGACATTACCGCACTGATTCCTTACACGAACCACCTAACAACGCGCCGCTTTTGCCAGCGAGCGGGTAAGACAACGTCAACATTCCGTTGAGAGTCCGCTCGTCCGCAGACGCGTGGCGCGCATGTCCTCGCTTTCACGTACTTGATACGTCGTTAGGGGCCACGTACGGAAATTCGATCACCAGAGTCGTTCTCCGCGCCGTTTTTCAAGATAATTAGGCGGAGCTGTGCCCAATCACGTTCATCCCGTGACCTACATCTCCACCCCTGTCGGTTCGTGGAGCGATTCCAAAATTCAAAATTTCGTTTGTATGGAGACATTTAGGCACATTATTATTTGTAATCCATTGATAACAGCTCGCTTTTAAACGTATCTGTCGCCAAATAGATATTCACGAGCTAAATTGGAACAAAGGAATGATAATAAACTGTACAAGTGCAAAAAAAACTTTCAAAAAAATTAGGAAGTCATAAGAAATAAATTTGAGAAGAGTGCGGCTCATCAACGAGCCACGCTGTCAAAGAATATAATTAAATTGTTGCTACCTTCTCGACTGTATTATAAAGTGTTTTGTCTTTCAGGAAGATAAGAGATATTGACTAAATTGTAAAGGAATAGTCATGAAAACATTACCTCATCCCACAGATGTGCAAACCGACATTAAATAGTGGGTGGCATGGCTGCAGATCTGAAATCCGTTCTTCTACATTTTGATTAGTCAATGTATACTATATACTGTTTGCAACTATATTATACGCTATTTAACAATGTGTAATAACTCACTGAAATATGAACACGAATCCCTGACTTGTCTTCCCAACCAAACGTGAAAAGAAGTTTAAAAACGGCTGTAAAACGAAGCTAACGAATGCTGTTTCTGATTACTTCTTACTACGGATAACTACACTTTTGTTTAAAAAAAAAACACTTATTTTGAAATTGACGCACTTTTTGGTAGGGAAAAGAAAAGGGTATTTCTCAATATTTGTGTCCTTCAGGATTTTAAGGGCCAAAATTCAATGTTTTTTTTTTGTTTTGCCTTAGCACAACCTCAAAACGACATCAGATTGGGAGAAGGAGAGCCTTACTTTAGAAAGTGATAGGATATGAAAGACAAAGAAGAAAAAAGAGGAAGAATTCCTTTGCAAATTGGAATGCGAGATGAGCTGAGGGAAAATTAGTCGGCGTTTCATTGAAAATGCAATGCCAAAAATGTGTTCGAACACAAGGACAACAATTCTAGAAGTGTTTGAATCAATAGTTTCATGGAACAAAGGCACAGTATTGGTTCAAAGATGATACATTGTGGTGAGTATGCTATTTTTCCGTTGAACTCCTTTTTCTCTGAGGATACGGTGACGTCGGTGAGATTTCATAACCACAGCTGCAATATAAGTAATAAACCGCTGCAAAACTATTACACCAAAATGTTTCTGGACAACGATAGATACGTATGTGTTAACAGTACACAAAAATAAAAAGCTGTAGTGAGATGTTTTTCAAATTTTGAAGGATTTTATTTCGAAATTAAGTAATAAAAATGCAATTATTCCGCACTAGCACGAAATGTGAGCCTTGGGCGCTATTTGAATTATTTCTTATTTGGAAGAAAGTCTTCCTTTAGTCTTACTGTGAGCAAAAAATTCATCAAATGTGGCAAATTCTTAAGCTATTACAAAGTAATACTAATACAAATACAGCTATAACAAGGAAACTCTGATTACTTCGGCAACGTTAAATAGGCGCTTGAACAAAAGGGCGGAACATTGATTTAAACTCATTCTTCAATCAATTTGGGATCATTTTTAATTTTTTTATTTATTTTGGAGAACTAGTGTCTTAAACTGTGCGCTGTTCTAAAAATACTGCAGTTAAACAAATCACTGTATTCAATACTTTCGTAAATCAACCACCAGAAATGGATTTTGGTGAAGAAGTAAGTTCTGCTCCACCTATCGCCCCTCTACTTACTGGGCACAAACCCCATCTTTCTACGATGGGTTTAAATATTTAATTTTCTCTCTTCCGTTAATTGGAAACATAGGACAGCTATATAGTGTTACATAAATAGGTTATTTATTAATAAATAAATGATATGAGATAAATAAATAGAAAAGAGAATAAACAGTACAATGCAAGCACACTTTTCACTAACTGTACGCTTGTAAATCCTCAATATGGTAGATTGTGATATCAAAAAAGGCACTTCTTGGGGTGAGTCTCTCTCTCAATTCGTAGAAATACGTGCGCATCAGTTTCTGAAAATAAAGAGGATAAAGAGGATAAAGAAGATAAAATAAAGAGGACAAAACAAAGCAAAACAATGAAGGAAAAACATCGTACCTGCTTTGATTTTGAGATGCACTCAATTTTAACACTTGTTAGAACCTTGGTTGGTTCTGTTCAAAATAGTGCCAAGAATACTTCTTTATCTCCTTCCTCACTGACATGAAGATAAAGAAACTATATTCCCAATTTGTGTGCAGTGAATTGAGATGGCGTACTTATCCGAAGTTCTTAAGCCTCAACCTCAATTAAACCCTCAATTTCGTGACATCATCGCGTAGTATCAAACTAATTACTAAACAGACCATACCTTTAAGAGGATTATTTTCAGAACGATTTCCTTCATTTCGGATATTAAGTTCTGGGATGTCACCTTTAAAAGATTTTAGTTAATTTAAATAGAGGGAAATATGATTTCTACTCCAAGAAATATTGAGATCACTCGGTGACATATGCTTGGTCCCGTTTTCTTCTGCATCTGTAAAACAATAGTTTAAAACACTGACGCATGATACATTACACATAGTTTCTGTTGATCGGAGCAGTGATTTTTGGGATTGTTCCTTGATACAGTACACCAATGTTGAGCTCAACAGGACTAATCTTCGTAAGAAAAAACCGAATAATTATTTTTTGTCTGAAGGCACAAATTAAGAAGGTATAGTCCAATATATTGATAAAATAAATATATATCTTCAATGAAAATAATTAAAGCATAAGTGTAAGCAATTCGTTTACACCATACGTATCAAAGGTCAGTAGTTGGTGTTTATCCAGTGTGAAAAAGGAAACAATGAGTTATCACTGACAATCTTTCTGTAGTACAAAGTAGCAAGTCATCCGTTCGACGTGAGGTTCAAGGTATAGTCGGGTCACAACGATATGAAGCTCGGTAAAGTTGCGTAACCGGCTGAGAATGATGCGACAACGGGGAGCTAGCGGGTGGGATCGAGTTGGGACCATTGGAAGATGTAGCGACGAGTGCGATCAGCAAAGGTCCCCCTCGATTCTTCCCGGTAACCGATTCGGATGCATCTGCTGAAGCAACTACATCGTGCTTCATGTCGCTTTAATCAGATTTCACACTTACAGAGACTACCTCAAACTTAGATAATTAGACGAAAACTTACGGTAACTTATTTTTCATTGTATATTTTCTACATACGGCAGGTGTACCGCAGTCAGTTAGAGGTACCACTGCCTAACCAATCGATCGGGGGTTCAAATCGGTCCTAGTGCTCCGAGTTCGAGAAATTTGTACCAGACTTGTCTGGGAAGATAAAAACACTGACCTTACACATCGGCTAGTCCCCGGAAGTCATCCTATAGGCCAGTTAGACGTTCGTAAACCTCAAGCGATTCTGAATTGAAGTGAATGTGGAGGCGCATCCAAAGCGGATTGAATAACGCCAGATACTTTATCCCTTATCCTTTATTTTCTCCATATATTATGCGAATGGAAGACGTGTCGATAAATATTCTGAAAGATGATTCGTACGTTAAATTAACTTCACGCTTGGAAGTTGAAGCGGAGCGTTTTTCTCCGTGTACCGGGACGGGGAACGAAAAACCATCCACTCTAAACTCTTACAAATTCTATACTACCTTGACTAAGTTAGTATTTTTTCCAGAAACAACTAAGTGATCTCCTGTTGCGTGCATACACTCGTGAAAGAGATAAGCCCTAAGGTTTCGATGATAGGATTAGAAGCAAAGTATATGATAAAATTTTATGTGAGAGTGACATTGTAAAAATGAAAAACAAGTCATTGTCAAAATTTTGAACGAATAATTTCCTTGAAGTCTTGTGTAAAATATGAAATTGTCAGCAATATTTAAGGCTTAAAATCTTCTGCAAAAGGAGGTTATCTGTAGCTAAACGGATACAATCCATTATACAGCAAAGAATGATTGCTAATGAGAAGGATATTGCTGAATTAATGCTCTGTTTATATAGACTAGCGGAAGTGAAACGGTAAGTTGCACTTAACAATTGTTATATATATAGAAAGAAGAGACAACATTGATGGATTACAGCAAAGAGGATTGGTCAAAGTGAGAGTTAAATGTGCAAAGAAATAACTGCTTCGAAAGAAAAACTATATTAAATCAAAGCAGGAAAAACCAAGCAAAAGTACTTGTCACATCAATTGGATCGGGACCTTACGATGCGGTGTTATGCAATTTTGCTGACTAAGCAACACTGGATTCATCTGACAATGAAACGATCCCAACAAACATGGAAGAAAAAATCGCGTTGAAACAACAAAAGCATTGAAACACCACTGAACAGTTACTTTCGTCTTTGCGATAATGAAAAAGGAAAATTGAGAAGATTTCTTTTGTAATTTTATACGGATACTGTAACCAAAACCGATCAGATATTACACCTACGCATTGGACGTTTTCAAGATTTTACACTTCTTGGTTGGCTTGGGCTTTCACGCGGAAGAAATATGTTGAATTGATTCCCGATGCAGAGCAGAGAATGTCTTCTTACTTGAACTATCTTTTAAATTTATTTAAACAGGCTACTTTCAAAAATTGGAAAACGTAAAACTCAAAACTTATTCCAATAATTGCTGAGTTCCTTTTTAGAAAGCTCAGAATTCCGGGTAGATTTTTAAATGTTTATCAGAAACAACCGCAAAATAATAGCAGTTTTAATTTTTTTCTATTTTCGTCATTTCAGTATGTTTCATACGGGTAGAAATTAGAAGAAAAGGTTGGAAGTGTTATGATTGGCCCATCGTGAATCAATAAAATGTGATTTTAACTTTTTTGCCCCTCATTTTACTAAAGGATGTTTTTATATAGCTTTTAGAAAAGAAACTAAAATATGTACACTCGTATAGGTTTAGACGAGTTGCTCAGGTAATTTTTGTAAAAATGTTATCAAGGATGCATGAAGTTGTTCTACAGTTTTGTATTTGGAGCTGATTAAAGCTTGCTTTTATAGTTTTGGAAGAAAAGCCAGGTTTCCAAAAAAGCCCACAGAAACTCATGTTACTACAGTAACTCTTTTTTTTAAAAGCAATTATTTCTCTTCAAGCTTTTCATACCCATTCACTCCGATGCTGAGCAATAACTATTCTGTAGGAGATACCGCTTGCAGGATCGACCGATCGATCCGTCCTCGTATAAACCAACCCTTGGGGGAGGGGGAGGGGAAAGGGGAGAGCATGAAATTACTGGTTTGATATATTGGCTGCCCCCCTCCCCCCACCTTTCGAAAGTCGCTGTGTAGGCTGGAGGCGTTCGTAAACCTCAAACGATTTCGCATCGAAATGTCGAAGTGAGAAGTTAATGTCGGATTTCACAAATTTAATTGAACTTGATACTGTTCAATAGATAAGTTCTTCACCAGCGAAACTATCTACTTCAGGTATGGAAATCTCCTGTAATATCGAGGTTTTGTAGACACAGTAAGATTTTTTCTCTCTTTAAGTTACTGAAATTCACCTTTCGGTCTCATAGTTTGCTGATTCCGATGTCTAATCTTAGAAAAAAAATTGGTTCAATGAAACCACCGACCTTCTAGACTGAAACGCTTGGTATAATTCACTCACAGCTATTAAAATTCCGAGTAAGTAATGAAAGTGAGCAGTTTATTTGTTCTCGTAAAAACGTTGTATTTTTTTTTAGAAGAGAGCCCTATAAATAGAAATGTTGTCAAAAATGAATGATGGTCTGAAAAAAAAACCTCGTGCTAAATCTTTTCGAGCTGAGAAAGCAAGTTTTTCAATGAGTGCTTTTGCAAAACGTTTTTAAAGTTCGGGAAAGCCTAGATATATAGATCTCGCCATATTGAATAGAATAATGACCACGCGTAATTATATAGACCAAACTGAATCAAATAAAGTAAAAAAAAACGAGAAAAAGCAAATTAGCGTTTTTTAAAACTTTTTCGTGAAGCTACTAGCTACTGCAGATATCTTTGGAATATCCTAGAAAATCAAAAGTCTTTAAGAGGCTAATCCAATTTCTCTTCTCGTACAAAAGTCGTTTACCAAAGTTCCCATTTGTAATAATTTTGAGAATAATAATTTTTCAATGACTTCATAGAATTTACTTTTTGAGATCTTCGCGTTAATGTCATTGAGTGATGAACTGATAACTTGTTTATAATCTATCTGCTCTACGGAATGACCTAGACCGAAAACAAGTATTCTTCTGCAGTTAACAGCTGCACTATTAATATCCACGAGAATAGAACTCAAAAAAAAGTCAATATGTGTCAGCTGATGGAAAACATCTATGCAGCACGTTTGTGCTATGCATTTAATATTACCGATTCACTGTAGAATGCGAACGAAATGCAAAGGTCGGGTAAATACTCGTAGCGACGAGTTCCTTTTTTCCGGGATTACGTTCTTGTCAAATGTTTCATAGTACACAAAATGTTTGCTTGTTGAATTTAAGAGGTTTGAAAGATGAGAGTGAATTTTTTAGACAATTGTAAATCATAGTGTTTGGAATTCTCCAGAGACCTTTGACTATGAAAAAAATTGTTGTTCACTTACGCTGATTTTTTCTTTTTTTGTAACTTCTAGGATTCGTTGTGGCACGACCGACGAGTGTAACTAATCGCTAATTTATTTGTTTTAATTTTCGGTATTCTTCAAGTTCTGCTCTGACATCAAAGACATCAAAGACAACAACGTCTTGGAAAAAATCATCATATAATTGGTAACATTAGAAAGGTTTATTGAACGAAATTCCTGGAGCCTGACTACAGTAAACCAGAAGGGATCTCCGAATCGGAGGTTATTAATGGTAGAAACACTTTGTACCACTCTAGTTCTTATTATATGCAATCAATAGAGCGCAGAAACATGAATCTACTGATTTATAGATTTCATAACAGAGATGAAAATGAGATGTGTTATAAAAAAAAACGAAAAACGTCTGTTTCGTCTTCTGTCGAAAAGCGACTCTACTGTATGTCGCGGTTTGAATTTAGGGGCCTTAAAATCCTTTGACTAAAATGAAGAGGGGGGATACGATGGATGTTAAGCTGCAAAGAATGCTAACAATTACTCGAAAACTATTTTTTTTAATGGCGACTCAGCATAGTGGTTTCATTTCGAAATTACTTGAAACTACGAGTTAACATGAAGAGCTTATGATTCGCTAAGTTCAAATGTTTTTTCCACTGTTCTTTTCTCCTATTTTTACTGGAGTGTGACAAGGCTAAATAGGACAACACCTCTTCGGGGAAAAAGGGGGGGGGGAAAAAAAAAAAAAAAAAAAAAAAAAAAAAAAAATTAATTGGAGACCTTCAAAACATTGTCAAATGTTTGATCACTGGCTGAATATTCCAACGTTTTACCAACTTAAATTGAGAAAGTGGCGGTTTTTTTTCGAAAATAACGTGATCGGAACGTCAACGTAGCAGCTGCAAATTTGAATAGAGAATTGGCAAGAATTTCAACTATACTGTCATCGTAGAGTTTGATTGTGTACTACTTTCTTAAGCTGAACCAAGATTGTTATTGATCTTTATTCTGGCTAACGTTTCGGCGTCGTCGCCTTCTTCAGAGCCTGAGATCAAAGAACAAAGACCGTTAATTCTCTTAACTTTCTGTTACAAGATATGATTTAGCAAACAGATTATTTAAAAGCAACGTCAGAAAAGCAGACCAGCACTCACCTTGATAGCCACGAAATCGTGATGTTAGCGGACCACCAGTTATGAGAGTTGCGCCGTAGATTAACTAGTAACGATGCCCCGCCTCTTGGCCTGCAATCATTCTTCTTTACGATTCATGATAGGACTTCTGGCCGTGATATAAAACGCTTCCAATGTTTTCCGCGCTAGAACGTCTGATTCGCGTGCTAAGATAGTGACAGCTATCTTGAAAGGGGTGTTGTCATGACACTGTCTGCGATGAGCACCTAAAGGGGATGATGTTTTTGATTTTACGAGTTCGTCTAGGTGCTCCTTGACGCGGATACATAGTGATCTTCCTTTTTCCCAATGTACTCAGCCCCACATAACTGACAGGTGGGGAAACACAAATTTGAATAGAGAATTGTCATATGGAATTGCTATACTGACTATACTGTCATCGAAATTCGACATTTGAAAATTTACATTTGAAATTATATTTGAAAATTCGTACATAGCGGTAACATTCATTTCCTTTCCAGAGTTGAAACGACCTGGAAGAAGTAATCAGGAAAGGAAGGGGAAGGAGACCGATTATACAAAAACAAGTGCTGGATATTCTTGCACAAAAACGTCCCACTTATTTTCTCTATCACCTTCTGAATAAGCTCAAGGATTCGAAGCAACTGTTATCCACATTTAGACAGTCCTCCACATCTACAACGGAATATCCGTTGGTTTTTCTATAGATCTCGGATTAAAGCTAATAATGATACGGTCGAAATGTTTTCAGTTGTGTAATCGTAGATGTGCAAGATGCATAGGTAAACGGAAGCTCGGATTTTTGACTGGATTATAGTTTAGATCAAAACAAAATCGCTAATCACGAATCCCTCGCTCCTAAAATAACAAAGAATATTCCTCCTAACACCGACAAGTAAGAAATTACACTTTCTCAGCTTCTAGAAAGCTATGCAACTAAAGTTTTTTCTTGTGCAAACGTTTTTTTTTTTTTTGAGGAAAGCCGAAAACTACTACCATTTTCTGACAGCAGTCTCACGCAACGCAATGCAACTGCACAAACCTCTGATGATTGTGGTTAACGTGAATCCATAAATCCATAAATCCAATCCATAAAGTGGTGCACGTAAGGAAAACCCGATGCTGTTCATAGAAAAATCTGCATACCTCTAAAAAGCATTTGCTGTCAGTGTGGTTTTCTGCTTTATTCTCTTTTATTATTTATTTTTTAATTTTTGTAATTTCGAAATGGAGTGATGTTTGGACAGATTAGCATCGCATATTATATTTATTATTACGCGAGGTTTATTATCTATTTAAATAAGTGTGTTGGATTTCAAAAGAATTCTTAAGCCATTTTGAGCTCTGCCTTATTTTAGAGAATAAGGAAACGACAACATGGAGCTATAAATCCCTGCTTTGTATCTTATTGCAGGTGCCGGTCCGTGCTAAGCTCTTCCTCTTGTTTGTGAATTTTCTGGAACTATGTAGATCTTTCTTCAGAACTTCCGTTTCCTACCTTCACAAGTTTGAAGGGATTACCTCATGAATCTGGGGTGGTGCGGGTTTCAGGTAGGTTATGCCAATACAGAGTTGTAGATTCTGATGAGGAGGGTGATTCCGTCCTTTCTTCCTAACTGTTGTAAAAAGCTGCTCGGAAGATACTGCGCGTGCACACGGCTGGCGCGCTCCAATAGAACTCGTTGTAGAATATAGCGTCAGAGAACGCTCGAAGCCGTATCTTCCGTGCCGTTTGTTACGGCAATTATGTAGGAAGAAATGGATAGAAACATCCTCCTCCCCATAATCTACGACCCATATAGGCATAACCCACCTGAAACCCGCACCACCCCAGATTCGGGGGGCGATACCTTTGCGGTCAAAATGACCTAGGCAAGTCAGTTCTACCTAGTCAACCTTGTTTACGTGGAAAATCCAGAATGGAGGTGAATATTTCGAGATTGAAGGCAGGAAGCTACGAAAACATAAAGCCACCCTTCCTCGGAATATCCTAGTGTTTCAGGAGAATGGAATTTTTTTTTCGTAGCAATATGCATACTGTTATGCTATGTTATGTTAGCACTTTTCAAGGATTTATCTTTTTGGCGAATATGTGCTCTCTTATTATATCAAGTAGTGCCATTAGGAAAATATCTAGCGAATACTGTCCTGAAAATTTTAAAAACTTAACGTAATCACGCCAAGGATACCCCACTTACTTGGAACTTGTAGATCTAGATGTGGTTATAGAGAAATAAAATTTGAACTAAGTTTCTCGAAACGAGGAGGAAAAATGAGAAGAGAGACCAGTTTTCAGTTTTTTATCGGTGCATTCTTCCCTGAGTCGGATTACTCGCACACAGATCTGGTTCAAAACATTGGCAGACAATTCGGGCAGCCCTATGCAAATAACATGAAGTACTTGCTGAAATTTTTATGAACGTATGAAAATGAGGGCTAATGCTGTAGTTGCCTAGTGCTAATGCTTATTTCACGCTGCACTATTTAGTTATCAGCTAGAATGAGGTCTGAGAAAGCCTACTTCAAGATGCTGTGAATATGATCAACTATTCTTTTCGAACATTGGTACTATTAAGAGGGCTAGCAAGAAATTCCTAAACACCGAAATTTCAAATACCGGATTATTTTAGCAACGAATAGCATTACATAAAAATGCAAGTTTATCCAGCACTTGTTAATTCACTAATGGAAGTTGTCTTAATTCAACAACAATTCCTTAGAGGCCAGAGCGCATCATTTCCAAACTTTCTTAAAGGCATCGCTCCACGAATCTGGGGTGGCGCGGGTTCCAGGTGGGCTATGCCCATAGAGGTTAAAGGTGGGTTATGCTCAGAGATAATACCTGTACGTGGTCGTAGATCATGAGGAGGAGGGTGATTTCGTCCACTTCTTCCTAATTGCGGCCTGGAAGATGCGAGTTCGAGCGTTCCCTGGCGCTACTTTCTACAACGAGTTTGATTGGAGCGCGTCAGCCTTGTGCACGCGCCGCATCTTCCGAACCGTTACGGCAATTAGGAAGAAATGGACGGACCCTCCTGCCCATAATCTACGTCCCCCTATAGGCATAACCTACCTGAAACCACATCCAGATTCGTGGGGTGATGCTTTCCAGGTTCTGCTACATCGATAGATTTTCGCACGTAGCAAGAATGAAAACAAAAATTCTCCAAACTTTTGAAAAGATCAAGATATGATGTCACAATGATAGGAAGAGCGGTCGTATGTAGTGCACTCGGTGGGATGTTCCACTGTGACTGTGTGATCGATCGATGGTTCGAAACCTCCTAGAGCCAACGAAGATTTTTATTCTTCCGGAGTCAATAAATTGGTACCGATTTCGTCTGCGAGCATATAAATACTGGACACTTCGGCTGGATCCCGCAAGTCATTGTATAGGGTAGACAAGCTGCTTTACTCGTTTCATGTTATCAGAAACGGTATTTCCTACAATCATAGTTGAGTGAGCGCGTAGTCAAAGAGTTCTTAACACTTTTCCAAATCACGGGCTCGAGATCCTTAACGTTCTATTTGTTGACGGGACCAGCATTACGTGAGGCGGGTTGGGACAAATAGCCTTCGTTGCTGGGCTCAGCTGTAATTAGTTACTCAAGAAAATTTTGTTCAATTACTTGCTGTAGCTTTCAAAATAGTACAAGTAATCAAAAAATGCAAAAAAAGTTTTGGTATATTAGAAATCAGACAGATGACCCTTAACAATATTTCAAACTAACATGTATATACGATCATCTCAGGATGCTGTGGAAGTACTACTGGCTGTTTGTATGTGATTTGGCATGCTTAAAAATAAATTAAGATAACCAAAACTGATAAGAGCTGCATTTGACAGTTTATTTTGAGAGGTGAATTTTCAAAGAAACGGAACAAAAACTTTGACAACCACCAGCCACCACTTCTGAGTCGCTTTCGTGTGAAAAAAGTGATTTCTATCTCTTTTTCTTTCTTTTCAATTTCTAAATCCCAATCTATTTTATCCAGCTTAACGGATCTACTAACATTTAAGAAAAATTGGCTGATGCTAAAAAAACAACTTCACAAGACCTAATTTTGAAAGAAATCGAATTATTGCCGGTAGTTCAGTGTGCTATTTAGTTTGAATGGTGAAGTGTTTGCTGATATCACCTATCGATGCCATCTCCCATAATAATATTTCCTTTTTTTTTTGAGTGACTGGTTGTACTGGCATTCCAGTTCCATAAACATGCCTGGGTTCAATAATTTATATGTTTTCGAAGCGTCACTTCATAACGTCCGATAAAACCGTCGTATTTGGAATGACTTGTATACTACAGTACGTGGAGTGACGCAGAAGGTCATGACATAGCATTGTAGCTTTCTTATGGGGACAACACAACATGAATATTTATTTGAACAGAAATATTGATTTGATATTAGCAATGAAGTTCGAAAATAATTAAAAGCCAATTTTGGTTGAGAAACTCTGCAACCATCGTGCTATATAATAATTCGCTTAGTGTGGTGTGTGTCGCGAAAATACTCCACGAAGACGAACAATGTTCCATAGGCGGTTACCGAACCTACGCCACTCGGTTGGCAGGAGATCATTCTACCACTAAACCTCTGTCAAGAGGTATGCTGCTACATATGAAACACTTAGTAGGACACGTTATTTTTAATTATATGTGAGGTCGGATAGGACCGGTACCACGTAAGCGCTATGATGGGTGGTACGAGTTCTTCAGCGTCAGATGGATGCCCCAGTGACAGAAGGGTCCACTCCATCTTTTTGCTTTCAGGGATCACATTGTTGCCCCTGCCCCAGAAAGCAGTGGAGTTGGTGGCACGTGTCAACCCCAGTTAGAGATGTTGGCGCTACAAGTCAGTGTAACATATCTCCCACAACGTCATTGTGCGCCAACGCCAGAAAACTGTAATAAGTGTGAGTCGGGTTGCCAGCATCCCGAATCACCAAATCACGCATACTCCTCCGTATCTCTACTCCTTTTTACGTTACAATCACAATGTCTGGCAGATTATCTCTTCCGAAATTATATACATGGGTGTAGACAACCGCTCTAGTTGAAGATCTGATGTACGATAATTATTTGTATCAGCATGATGACGACTTTCACGTTATCTAACATCATCACACCATTCTATACTAACTATACCATAACTTAGAAATGAAAACGAGAACGTTTTGATGTTATAGCAGTATAGAAAGAAGGAATATCGCACTATGTAATGTCGGGCTCAATACATCACATGCGTAGATACGTATTGAGGTGTGTTTGTGGAGCGAATTTACAAGTAGCAAAGAGACGGGTTGCACGACAACGAATTGGTGCGCCTGAAAGCGATAAAATAGTTTGAGACAAGTCCGTAGGCGTAAAATTGGTGGGTTAACACCAGAAAACACTAAGAAGTGCACAGTTCGCGCAATGGATTCAGCGCTATTATGGGTGCAGCAGAGCCGGACAGTAATTCCAAGCGGATCTGATCTGAGCGGAAAAGTTGAATGAGGTCTTAAGAGTCGCTTCATGGGAGTGATAACTGCATGCATCACATACATGTTCCTCCGCATGCCTATTCCCCTGCGCGTTTGCTTCAGATTGGTAATATTCTTGCTTCAGAAGTTGGCATGCAAACAACTGGTTAAAAGCATCACTCCACGAATCTGAGGTGGTACGGATTTCAGGTGGAGTATTCGTATACGGGATCGTGGATTATGGAGAGAAGGGTGATTCCGTCCATTTCTTCCTAATTGCCGTAAAAAACAGTCCGGAAGGCTTTGGGCGTTCCGGAGCCCTATTTTCCACAAGGAGTTCGATTGGAGCGCGCCAGCCTTGTGCACGCGCCGCATCTTCCGGACCATTTTTTTTAACGGCAAATTAGGATAAAATGGACGGAATCACCCTCCTTTCGATAATCTGCGACCCCGTACAAGAATACTCCACCTGTACCCCCTCACATTCGTGGGGTGATGCCTTTGAATAGTAACTAGCGGATCACGTGATCTGACGTAGAACCTTAACTTTATCAGGATGATCATGACGTTCACGTCGTTTCATGTTAGCACATCATCCTATGTTAATTGCTGAAAAAAGGGACGAGAATATCTAATACTTCAATAACTGTTTTCAAATTGCATCCGTACCGACGGAATATGGATGTAGATTCAGGTTTGAGTATTCTCCACTCGAAGTACTGACTCCGTTAGGAAGAAAAGTGATAGATCTGTCATCGATGTTTGAAAATCTCAAGAAGTTATAGTAAAGAAACGCGTTTTTGAGGGAAAAAAATGCAATTCCATAGTGAAGATTCACAGACAATACTACCATAAATTTTTATTGATCAATGAAGCCGAGCAAAGCGTGAACCAAAAGAAGTTTGAGGTTCGACGTTAGCCACAAGTTAAGATTGGGAATCGAACAAAATAGATGAGGTGAAGCTTTCCTTCATTATCCAGAAGGAAAATTACTTAGTTCACTATTACAAGGTGCCAGCATGTCCCTAGAAATTCGTCGAACACTACGCGTTGACGTTATGTAGCGGAGCTGGCGTTATGCTCGTTGCCGTAGTAACCTGTTCATGGAGATGAACGGATAGAAATCATGGATTCTTCGCCTGAAATTTGGCTTATATCTTATTTTTTTGCGATTCTCTTTGAATAACGATACGTGTTCACATTACTCACATACTTACATTACATGGTTTAAATACTTATGAATTATCTCAAGGGGAACACGGGAAAAGTGTGGAACACTAGCTTAGCTGTAGTTATGCTTTTACACAGAAAAAATTTGATCAGCAAAGCATATTTTCGCTAAAAAAAAGTTGTTGTCGTACCATACCGCTTTGACTTGGTCGGTTTTCCAGAAAATAGGGACTTTTATATTGTCAATAATTGTCCTTGACTTGCTACTTTGTTCAGTAAACGAGGATTTAAAAAAAATAAATCAGTTAAAGATTATCACAAGTCGTTTCAATAACTTTTCTAATTTAATAGTGCTCGGTGGGAAATTAATAGGAAACTTGCACCCGATTTTCAAAAAATAGTGTTTTTTAGCGTTGTGCACTCCATATGTACGGTACCAGAGAAACGTTTGACAAGTTGTTAGATACGAATAAAGCAATAAATTAGTGTCAGTTCGACTATTCCATAAACACAAACTAAAATACTACGAATGCGCTATGAAGTAGATCATCATTTCTTAATCAATTTCCCAAATTTTGTAGGATTCTGCCTTTTGCTACGACGTTGACCCTAACCGTGAAGTGCGCTACTTCTCGCTGCTCCACTCCGCTCTAAAATTCCCTCGAGAGAAGCAGCTCCTATTAATTACATGCTCGTGATGTTATGATTTTGAATTTTACAACAACCTCAAAAAAATCGTTTGAAAATTGCTGTTGAAGAGGGAAATAAGTTGCTTTCGATTCTCACCCCTTCCGAATTCCCTTTTTGGAATTCCTGGAGGGGTCGTAAGCAGGAGAAGTATAATATATACGAATCTGTTCTGCTCCTGGATTATGAATAATGACGCTAAGTACCTGAAATATTGCCAAGTAACAAGAAACAGAAAGCCATGTAGAGTTTAGTTGTTAATTCTAGGATCACAATACGTAGATAAAAGTTTTCTAAACGTGAAATAAAATATGGGTATAAAAAAGGAAAAAAATTGTAAAAATATCCAGAATTCTGGAAGAAATTCGCATTCTTTTCGAGCAGGTGTATTTCTATTTCCATGAAAAAAGTAGTTCTTGACGAAATAATCGAAATTTCCGGAAATGAGAGATTTCTTTCCAGAGCAAAGCAACGCGTCGTTACGGTCGTATGGAACTTCGTTTGTTCGGTATAGGACCTGGTGTTCTTATCCTCGTACTATTATGGGTGCTCACATTTCTCACATGCGTCACTGTTGGAAGAACTCGTGGAATGTTCGTTTCTGAAAGCTATCTCATTTTCTTTAATACTAATTTTTCCTTATTCGGATCTTCTCTGAATTCGCATTGGAAGGCGTCTTTTGCGACCATCAAGCCGACCAATCTCTCTAAATCCCAGCAATTAGAGGATTTATTAGCGGTCGCAGCAAATTAATTTTATTTAGTCCACTAATTTCGGAGTCTGCTAAAGTGTATCATATTTGATCTCAGAAAACTGGCGTTGTACTTTTTGATAGTACATTTCCGCTAAATCATGATTAAATGCTTTCAGAGTGTAGTTTCTAATGGATTCTTGAGAACGGACATTTATCTTGCAGTAAACCAGCTGAATCAGGTGTTCACTCTATTAGTAAATGGAAAAACCTGCCGTTATGTTTTTACGTTGGCAAGCATTGACTCTGTAAAACCAAGATATTGTGCAATAAAATAAGTTATGACACATTTTTCAGTTTATTTACGACAAACTAACTACCATAGAAAAACCGTTTAACCGAATATTATAATATAATGTAATATTTATGACCGTAATTTTTTTTTAGAATGGCAATTATCGGACTTTGCACTTTGTCTACATTGCTGTCCTTGATTCTGGTATCGTGGCCGATCGACACACTGAAAGAAGCGGTGGATGATTTCGCTGAAATCACTCAATATGATCATATTTTTATTCCACGTCTAATATTAGTGATATCACTGATAATTGTAGTTTTATTTGCATTTGGTCAATATTTAACTCGTAGCGTATTGAGTACGACGTCAGTCGGCTGCGTGAGAACTCGTCATAAACAATTCACATTTTATGAGCCGTACTAGTACTTGTGTTAATGGTTTTCCTTGTTTTCAATGTGAAATCGTGTACTGTTTTTCGATTCCCGTACTGGTTTCGATTTCAGATATTTGAGTTTTTCGCTTATTTTTTGAACGACGATTTTGGCCGATAACCTATGAAAAATAATAAACGTTATGATAAGGTGGATGTAAAAATTACAACAAGCTGTGAAAGTACAACTTTAAAGTGTTATTAAGTTTCACTAGCTACAGCAATCGTCATATAATAGTAATCTTTTGATCCAAGAAGGCAGAAAGATGAAATAAATGGTGGATTGTGATTGTATTTGAGTACTTGGATCCCGGTCTCCAGTTCTTCTTTCACTTATTGAAAGGAGAATTTCGCCTAAAACATATATCGTAAGAAGTGCCAAAATGAGTTGCTACTCTTCTACTAATCAAACGAGTTAACAGAAAATATTCCTAAATAATTTACGTACAAAACAGCCGAGACAATAAACTCTGTATCTGGGTATTTTACTCGACAACAATGTGAATGCCGTTTTCAACCTTTTTTTTTCTTCTTGTAGTGAGTATTCCCTAGATACTAGTAATTACAAAGTTATAGCGATATTATTACATCATTAAAGTGTGAATTAAATGTCGCTGAAAAGCTAGAATTTCAGCGTAAACTGGAATTTATAAAGGATAAAGTAGTTTGATAAATTAGTAAAGAAAGTTAAATACTTATCTTTTGCAATGGCTCAAGCAAATCAATAAAAAAAAGCTACGTTTTCAACATGCTGTGATTCAGGAACAGTCATACATGAGCACTACTGAAAAGATAAGGTGTTTGACGTTAAAGGCAGCATACCGTACCATCGCACGTGCGGAGAATCCGCGGGGAAAACTAGAGATGAAGTTGTGGATTGTGGAATCTGGGATGGTTCCGCTCATCTCTCCCTAATCGTCTTAAATAAACGGCATGGGAACTATCCTAATTCCTATGAGGTACCTTGAGTACGCGCCTCTATGTATACGTTCCGGTCCCTCAGCAGCCTGTTCATTGGTTTTACTCAATTAGTCTGGTAAGGAGACCTGTTTGATTTTCGACCGCTCACACGTGGAACACAAGGATGACGCGTTACAACTGAAATCATCGTTACAAACGCCGTCTCCCACATGGTTTTTAATGACGATGAGCAGAACCATTCCGGATCTTGCAATCCACGACCTCATCTCTAGGCTTTTCTCGCGCATTCCTCCACCACGTCAGATTCGTGGAATGCTGCCTTTAATCACTCCGCTTGGAACGCGCCAACGCGTTCACTTCAGGATCATTTGAGATTCACGAACATGTCATGTTCATGTCTAGCATATACAATTACACTTGCGGGAGTTAGCTAATGTATGATGTCAGTGGTTTTATACTTCCAGATATATCTGATACCATTTTATCTGCTCCGAAAGAATGACGAGCCTCGTTTTCTCTAGGGCGGTTTCGAATTATCGGTCAAACATGGATTAACAGTGAATTTTCTTACATCTGTCCCTAGAATTTATTGCAGAGTAAAATCAAATTTGGAAGAAAAGGTGAATCCAGTCTACATATTGAAAGTTTAGCCATAAATCTCCTTACATGCTCCCTGGAATGCGGCAGCATTCGGAAAAAAAAAATCTCGGTTTGAATCAATGCACTTCGAAAATTTGGCATTTCAAGTCAGCACGGAAGTCGTCAGATATGCTTGAACTATCTTTTTTATAGTTGAATTTTCAGCTTTTTCCCTCCTTAAGTTTTTTTTACAACCACGCTGTCCATTCACTTTGCCTTCCGTGGGGACTTTACTGGTTTTTTTTTTCGGGGAAAAAAATCCATTATATAGGGACATTCGCTTGTACACCTTCAAGAACTAATACTCTAAGAAAAAAAAGAAACAGCAAGTAGGAAATCGTAGAACTTTGTCTATTTGTAGGACTTTTTTGTTTGTTTTTTGTTTGTTTATAGCTTGAGAGGCGGTGTTTACGTATTGATGTCCTTATTTCTAATGAACAGACGCACTAATTTGTTGTATAGAAAGAAAATTATTTTTGTTGTGTTACTGTTTGTATTGTTGTAAATATGACTTCCACATTGTCCTCAAAAGTTTGTTGTTTTGTAGCATTCTCAACACAAGGTAAAATCCTATCAATAAATGTAGCATATTTCAGTTACTAATGATGTAATGGATTTTTGAAGTGATTTGTATGTTTTTCCTCTTAATTAATACTTATATACTTTAATTTTTTCGGCTGTAGCAAAACTGAATTCTTAAATGGCTCCGCCCGTGAATTCTATCGCCTTCGCACGAAGAATACATACTAGCATTCAGTGAATTTCGAGCGCGCTCATTTTTCTGCTAATTGAATGATGCCCTTCTTAGGAAGCTTATTTTTCAGGAAATCTTCTTTTAGAACAATTGTGGTGCTTCTGTTTTCAAAAAAAAAAAAGGATTTTTTTCTAGCTTTGAACAGAAAGATTGTGAATTTGAAAGATGTGAATACGTGAACAGAGTAACATGGATCTTAAAGGATTGAAAATATTCAACTGTAAAAAGTTATGAAGCAACTGAAGTAGATGCTTTTTTAGCCAATCCTGAGCTGGCTATTATCCTGGAGACATTTATTGCGATAACTGATAGTAACGCCCGGAATAAAAGTGGATTTGTTGGATAGCAATATTGCAATTTTACGATCATGTAATAATTCTAAAATTGTATTTCTCTAATTGTCACATTATCATTTGTATAAGGTACTTTTGTACTGTATAATATTTTCCATCCAGAATCTAGGATCATTCTTGTATCCTATACAAGGCGCACCGTGTTTCATGGCAATTTCTTGGAATACCATTCAAACAATTCGTGAGGCATTGATCAAAATTCTATGGAAAAGTATCCGGAATGTTGAAGATGTCTAAATGATGTTTATCACCGGATTGTTTGCAGGTCCATTAATTTCAAACATGAGGCGAGTTTTTGAATTTTTGTGCGTCGAATCCCGCTGTCATGCCCAAGTTTTTCTTTAATTGGAGGAGAAAGACGTGATCAAAGTCACCATTTTCTACTTATTTGATATTAACTTGGAATTTGAATTTAAACTAGGAAAAAAATTGTGCAATTCTAAGGACTATGTTTTTCAAACAACTAATCTACTCATTAAAAGGGAATAATCTTTTCCAGTATCTATAATATACTTTTAATATATAACAAAATTTTCCATTTAAAGTGGATTCTAGACTTATAACAATTCATAGAAAGAAACAGTTCCAAGATTTTTTCTAAAATGGAAACAGTGGATATTGTAGTAATCTTATCTGTCAGTTTTTCGTTAGAGTGAAAGATGATCCTCACCTCGTATCTCTTTGTTGGATTATTCGTCAACATTGTTTACTTTTAAGGAAATCAGTATGTCTTGATTTGAAACATATTAAAAGAAGTACATTCGGAAAACTGTTTATTACGTCAAATTACCTCATGAAGTCGAGGTTCTCAGCGATTTTTCTCAAAAGAAAAACCATCTAGGAATTTTGAACAAAAAACAACTAGTTTCTGTATTTCTTTTCTTGGATTCTCAATCTTATTTAAATTAGCGCTGGTAGCGTAGTAGTTGAATCAAGTAAATACAAGTTTAACGATCAAAAAACTACCCATACTTGTCTACATCCATACACATCCAAGCGTTTTTCATTTATTATGCCAACAACTCAGCAATTCTGTTGCTGTGAATTACTCGTTCCGCACGACAGGTACTTATTCCCTGAAGGTATGCGTATATATGCGATAGACACGAAAACATCGTTGACCATGTTTAGAGTAACGAGTTGATACCTGGGATTTACCGTAAACTGTGATTATTTCTTAATAATTTACGTATCGTGCTACAATTCAGCATATCTAACAGTTCTTATAATTTGTCTGGCTTCCTTATACATATTGTGATAATCCAGGAACTTATAAGGATCATGTTTTTAGCTACAGGATCTGTTAATATTTGATAGAAAAATGTTATTGTTCTTGTATGTATTCTATTTATGCGAGAAGAAGACACTGATCATCATCCAAATCTTTACTTGTAAAAACAAACATTTCCAGGAGTGTAGCATAATTTCTCTTCCTGAGAAATACAATTTCGTTCAATGAAATTCAAACTACAGTAGATTCTAGCTAAAGAGAACAGTGAACAGCGATGAAAAACTGAAAATTTAAGCTCGTAGTGAATTTATGCGAAAACATGAGACAAAGGTGTTTTCTTTCACAGAAATTAATATAGAAATTTATAAAATCCAGAAAAAAACATTTTAGAGCTAATCTAATTCTAACTAATTTGGTTTGGCCAATCAAATCAAATCAAATCTTGAAGAAATCTTGAAGAATTTTGGGGAATATTTCAGGACAAAAGCAACTCTTCTTGGAATGTACTTAAATTGTGGTCTTCTTTCAAATTTTGATCCTTTTAGAACATTGTTCATCTCAGGAAGGTGAAGCCTGGACAGTACTAAGGGTGACTTTTTTTAGAATGAAACATTTTCTTTCATGTTGAATTTAAGTTTAGAGGTTTCTAGATTTTGTCGTTCTTTATGGATCATCGATATTAACATCGATATTAACATTTTGACGAGTGCTTTTTTTCATCGTTTAACGTCAGGAACGGATACAATTTTTCTCAATACCTTTCGTACGGTCCACGTATCGTCGAAATGTAAGAAATTTAAAATTGTGGTTTTTTACATGGTGCATGTTAAACTATTCGACATTCTGTTCGAATCCTTGTATTTTTTCTTTCTCGTTTCCTATTCAAAATAATTAAGGTAATTATGACCCACCTGTGACTCGCATATGTCCCGCAAAAACAAAAGCTTACGAGCCACTGGTAGATCGCATTGCTGTGGCGAATGTGTTAAGGAATCCTCCACTCCTAAGCTTCACAATAATTACTATGAAAAGTTGCTATGGATCTAAGGATGAAAACTATCTAGAACACAAGATTGTCCAATCTTTTGACCTAGAACAATAATCTTCAGGCAGATCAAAATTCTAATCGAAAATCCAGTTTTGAGGATCCACAAACACTCAACACATAGTCCGAAAGATAGCATCCTTTAGAAATTCCGCTTTTTACCTGGAGTTCATTTGCATGACCTAGTACCCATTACTATAATTTTACCAAATATCCGTTCTAATCTGAGGAATGGATCAATTTAAAATCTGGAACTGTCATTGTGTAGAGTAACCACTCATCATGTGGAGAAGACATTCAACAACGATCCAAGCATTGTTAATCGAAAGAGTTGGACAATAGAACAAATTACAGTAATAAGCGGAATTCTGTGTTTTTCAGACTTTTCTCACTATTTCAACCCTAGAAATAGATAGTTACAATGTCAACAAAAATTTGTTCCTAGAGAGGAGATCGAATCTGTTCTAAATTATTTTGTAGTGAATATACATCGGAATTCTCTGGGATTTTTTTTTTCCATGAGAGGTGTCTGTTTCCCATTATCTACATCAATTAGTAACTATCCTCCAATTTCAAACTGTTGTTTACATATGGCTTTTAAGTCAGCACTATCAACAGAAGTTACTATATTACATTGCGTGCTAGCCCTAAGATAAATGGCCGTTTCAAAGTTTTTCTCATCATTTGGCGTGCAGCGCTTTCAGGATATTCTTCTACGCGAATTTGTTGACATTGAAATTTTCACTGATTTAGCTGAATGTTGCATAAATGCTAGCAATCCGTACGACGGATGTATACACAGCTGTAAACATCGGCGACGACAAAATCCTGAGAAGTTCTCTTTACAAGTTTTTCCCGTTCGGTTTCATTCTCTCCGAAAATCTCACGGTTGCGCTCTTACACTAAGCGTGAGATTTCTTCTCGTCAATTATCGCAGCGTTTCTCCCGGGATACATCAAAGGTTTTTTGATAGAATTCTTCTTGCTTGCGATTTGATTTTTTTTCTCGCTCTTACATTTACTTTCTGAACCTATCCTGAGAATAGACTGATAAAAAATACATACATAGATTTTTAGAGTTTATAAACAGAATATACAATTGTACAAATTTTTATATCTTATATACAAATTTTCCAATCTTTTGTAGAGTTTTGTGCAAAAATTTTGGAACTGTCATTCCGTCTAACTTTTTTCTCTATGTTTGCTTCATTTGTTCATTTTGTGTTCAAGACGAGTCCTGCACCTCACTAGAGAGTCAAATGAAATCGTTTTTTATTGTGTCGTTGTTTAAGCATCTGCTGATATATGTCAAAATGAGCAATCATCGGGGCATGGAGGGAAAGGGTGACGAAAAGTAGGCGTCAAGGATAGGCGTGTCACGGTGCTCCGAGAACCAAACGACGAACGAAACGCGACGATATACTCAATCTTTATGCATTCTTCTGGACCTAACAGCTATGTAGTGCAGCTCAGCTGTGATCCTTGAACATATTCACATACACACGATCATAATCCATTTACATTATTTTCTAGCATGAACGATTAGTTTCTATTTACTGGATAATTCATTTCTTATAAATTCCCGTATATCCATTAGTATTCTCCGTTCTTTTTCTCAAATCTGCCACTTTAAATTTTTAGTAGTAATCGTAACTAATTCTGGAGATGTTTTGCCTTAATTCTAATTAACTCACAAAATTTTTCTAAATTATACACGTATAAAGTGTTTTATTTTCACAGTGAAATGTGAAATTCGCGTCCAAGTTACGGTATCCATTGTGGTTAGTCATCGCCTTCAATGCATTCCACCTATTCACGACTTTCCTCATCAAACAGCCAGCTGATTTAAATGATAAATTCTTCCCCGACTTCTTCATTCCAATCCCATCCGGCACTTTTTCTGACCATAAACGGAAAAATTGACGATTATTTATTTACTAGTTATTGGAAACTGCGGTATGAATCCTTTGGTAATTCAGTTATGCGTGATATCTAATTTTCAGCCCAGATATTAAATTTTTTCCTCGATTTAAAATAAGTAGAAGAGGGGAAATCCAGAAACCATTAGGAATAATCCTTGTTTAGGGATAGAATGAAAAAAAAACAGGGACGGAATATAGAAGTTTGACGTATGCAATAGCTAGATCCTAAGACGAACGATGAAAATTCCGGATTTCAAGAAATAGGAACTTAATTGTTGAGTCAACAGTAAATTAATATTAGTTTTCAATAATAAAAGAAGTTTTTCGTTTCTGCAAACTCAACACATTTATCGCCTGACTTTTCATTCATTTTGAATATTCTCTCTTTTTATTTCCTAAACGCGCTATTTTCAAATACGTCGTCAGACTTTCTTGCCTGGCACTTTCATTCAAAACATACTTAGCAAGTAAGGCTGTGAATTTCAGGATTTTTTTACATACTTATTTCAGGTTAAGATGGCACGCATAACACGATTCCTGGTTTGCCTTCTTCTGGCCGTTGTCGGTCTCCTCAATGCGTCACCAAAACAACATGTGTTTGGCTTCGGAAAAAGGTAGTTTTAGTAATTTTCATAAATGCCGCCATTCATCTACACAATAGCTGGTCCTAAAACGAATAACGCCATTCCATATCTGCTGAATGCTTACGTTTAAATCCCAGTCGGTTGCGTGGGCAAATCGAAGCTTTCGTTGCGATAGCCATGAAATGATATCGAATTCGAATGTTGGTAATTAACCTCATGCTTTTTAGTTCATTTCTTAGCCTCTATTTGGGGATTAATCTTAGATTTTCCCGAGATTTCTGCTCGTTACGAAGAAAGAAAGAAGATTCTTCAAGAGGAATTCTAGATGAGGAAATGGCGTTCAGTGTTTTAGTGGTGCGAAATTTGTAATATTGTTGCTAGAAAACTTGAAAAGTTTTGTTAGGTTGAACAAGAACTAAGTTTTTTTTTCCCTCAGAACAATTTTCACTAAAACTTTTTTGAAAGATCCCAAAGCCGTTTGGTTTCTTTTATCCTATCCATATTCTGGTGAGTTCGTAAATGGGATCAGGCAGATCTACGGTAAGAGAAGAGAACTATCCTGATTCTTTGCTTACCTGGAGACTGATGCTGCCTTGAATCCTCTGACGATCCAGCAATACACTCGGTAAAACAAATGTATTTGAAAAACTATAAAAGTAGTATTACTGTGAGTAAATCCAGAAATGAGTGGATTACAAAAATGGAAATATTTCGGTGAAAACCTGCCTCTACTAGTATTATTAACATTTTCTTGAACATTTTCCTATAGTTCGAAAATTAAGGAATAATACCTGGATATAGTAAGCAGCGGAGGCATTTAATTGTATTTATGATCCGCCCAAATTGTGCTGAAGCCGTAAAAGGAGCTCTGACTGCTCCAACATCGTGTAACCAAGCATTACTTATGGAGTAGTCATCCGAGTGCTGAGTTGTCGTTCCGAACAAACAAGATAGCAAGATAGAAGGAATGGCTTTGTGTATTATCCAGAGAATAATCCAACGAAAGTAGGAACTATCACTATGTGTCCGTCAAATAATATTCAATAATAAATCACACATCAAAATCATCAAAATAAATCATTAATCAATATACGCTTTCAAGAGGTTTCTTAATTCGCTACACATGCGAAACTGTTAGAGGAAATGAGTAGAAAAATGAAAATGCTCTAAATAAACAAATAAATAAATAAATAGGGAAATATGAACCTAATTATCATATAGTTCTATGAAGGTACTATCTTCTCAATATATTAACAAATTGGTTTCACTCGATTCCTATAGATTGAAAAATTCATTTAGTTTTTGAATACTGTAAGACTACTGCCTTAATGGAATTTTTTAATGTTAATGTACTCCGAGTTGAGTTCGGTCTAGTGACGAATTTCATTTTGAAGCTATTTCGCCACCGTTGCTATTTCTTTCGTGTGGCCGGCAACCTTTATTGCTAGTCAATAGAGCACATGCACTAAAGAGGTACATCTACGGAATGAAACGGTCCATGCAATACGAAGTGTAGTTCACTATTAGAGGGAACGTTGAGGGAATCTCAGTTATAGGCTACCTCAACTATATGTGTAGATCCCGGAATGCAGTTTGTAGCTTTAAGGACGAAAATAATCAAACGTTAAGAAAACACCCTCTACAACAAATTCACGGGATCAAGGAATCAGAGGCATCAGTTTGCCCAACGAGACAACTCTTTACACACAGAAATCCGGTGAAAAGAAACTAAAATGGATTAGTGGCACCGTAATTGAAACAATTGAGCTCACGTGTATTATTTGGAAAGCGAATTTTTAGAAACGACCAGCGTAAAATTTCAAGGGTTCGTGAGTAAATTATGAATAAAATAGGTCCTAACAGATTTCAAATATGCGTGACAAGTCCTGATAGCACCAAGAATTTTCGAAATCCAAAAATTTCACTAATCGATGAACAGAGCCCAACATCCCGACAAAACTCATTAAGGCTTAGAACTCCTACTCCAATTTCTTAGTCTAGATGCACGGTTGGAATGATCCATGTAAAGAAAACTAATCAGCAACTTGCCCTTTAAGAAAACTTTAATTTTTCTTTTGAAAAAACCTGTCACTTGCTGATGCAAACTGACTGACAACGACTTGTTTTCAACTTTATAAAAACAGCAGCTCATTTTGAAATTTTTTTCCCGTTGTTGGAGACTTTATAATGATGTTACTAGTCCCTGAAGCGAAATATTGCTCATATATCCAGAAATAAATGAGTGACAAAATCCTCGTTCTTCTTCTAAAAACTCGAACAGCTATGCAAAATTAACTCGGCTTGCTTTTTGCTTTTGTGATGTCACAAAATTTCGGGAAACTTGCTAAAACGTTCTCAAAGGATAGATTTAATACAACTAACACTGGATTTTGTGCAGTATTATTCTGCTGTTGCTTCTTTATTAAGGAAGGAATTGAAAAAAAATTAATTAGTCACGAAATCTTGTGCGAAACAAGCTCGCACGTAACTTTTTCTTCTAACTACATGCAAAAATTCACTTGCCGATAACTGTCAAGAAAAAAGAGAATATATCCACTCAATCACAACCCAGATGAGATTTATGAAAAATATGAACACAAAGACGAGATAAGCGCATGTCTGTGTGTTGCTTCTACCACAAAATCCACATAAAGACGCGTTGCGTGGGTATCCAGGAGCGACTTGGTTTCTTAACTTCTGTGATGTGCTTCTAAGCAAAGAAAGTGTCAGATTTATCAGATTTATTAGGAAAATATAAAAAAATTCCATGGATTGTGGAGTGTGGAAGGTTGTGCTTTAACCTGTGACTAAATCAGTTTAGCATGATTACTGGTATCCATTGTTTCAGTTCTTCAGTAGTGCTTTTGAAGGAGGAGGGAAACAACATTAGAATGGTGTCGTTATGAGAAAATGTTTTTTTTTTCCTCGAGTTGGACCATTTTTAACAGTTTCGTTCCGTTGCTAGATTAAATTAGAATTAGTCTGCTGGCTTGAAGAACAGCTGAGAAAAATACAGTATATTTCGCGTCAAATGTGTTCAGCCCGGTGACCGCAACGCGTCTGCTGCAGCGGCTAAGCTTCCTTTACCTCACACATGGTTCCTCTACGGGACCGACTACAACCTGGCTTTTCATGTGTGCATAACGCTTCCTAACGGACCCAATGGGTTACTATACAAGTAATGCAGCAGCTTTACTTTCTCAGTTTTTACGAAGAAGTCGGGATGTTTGCCCAGATTTGGCTCGCAAAGTAACTTGTCTATAACGGTCCTTATCAATATATTTGAACAAATCAGAGCGTTACATTTCTACATAATAAAAAAAGGAAAACAAAAAGAACTTTCTTCTAATAGATAAGGAAGAGTAATTCAAAACCTCATGCCTACTTTTGCAGAGGTGGTGAAGCACTGGGCGATCCAGAAGTCGACTGGAACGCGATGTCGAAACGACTGAGCGTTAGTTTAACGACTCCCTTTTCCATAAATAATTAATCACTTCCATTCTAAAAATATTTCATTCGACACTAAAAAAATGTTCCATTTAGAATGGAAAATTCATGATGGGATTTGGCAAACGAGGGCTGAATAAACAATTTACAATGGGTTTCGGAAAGCGAGTCCCTGCTGATGAAGAACTGCTAAGCGGTAAGTAATTACTAATATATTTAATAAGTTGAGTGAAACAACAAAAATTGTGTGAGCCTAATGGAAATTGAATGTAATTAATGTTTTGAACTGCTGAAGGTCTTATTAGATAAGATATGAAGCAGGAAGAATCTAATCTTTACTAAGAGACGTTTTTGAGGACAACATTTGAGGAAATTTTTGACGTTGGATTGTTCTTACTAGTGGGTAGATTTTCGAACGAGGACTGGAAGTATTAAAAGGAGAAAACGAAATATCTCCTACAAATCCAGAATTTAAAGGAATTCGAATTTCCATAAGCATCAATTTGCACAACGAGCCAACTAATTACTCCTGATGAATTGATTAATGAAGCCCTTGAGCAGATTTTGTTACTTGATGAAAAAAGTGTTAAATTGAGTGATTTTAACATTAATCCAGTGTTAGCTCATTGGAGAAATTGATCTTTTCTCTCAATGGTTTCTGTTTTTTTTTTCAAAGGTTTTCAGCGGTGATACTTGCGAACCAAGTCCTAAACCCTATTTCTTACTGTACTCAGATAAGTGTTAAAGTTTCCTTTCGAACAATGCAGTAAGTCTTAAAAATAACCCAGATTTCTCCGTCCGGAGAATAGGACGTTGAATAACAAAACTACAGTAGTTCAACCCCCACATGTTGATTTATGGTGCAATATCGCGTAAAGTTGTGAACAAGCTGATCAGGTTTTCAAACCATTGCACCTGACTACGAGTGTGTCGTTGTGAGATATATAGCTAATAGTTCACTTTTAGTCTGTAGTACGGTATGGATCCCATACATTTGGCGTGTATCAATCCAAAGCAGAATGAGTAGTGGCATGAAGGTTGTAGGTTTTTTCTGGCGCGAATAAAAATTGTGTGGGGCTGTGGGTGATGTATCCAAGTCCTATTCAGTAACTCAAGTATTTTAAAGTCTCTGAAGTCTCTAGCGTCAATCCACTTGGGATACGCCAACGCGTTTTATGTGCATTTCGTAATAGACGAGGTCTTGGAACGCGTGTTAGCCTATCGAGTATTTAGGCATAGGTTTTTCATGAATTTTTCTCGGAGAGGGGAGATGTTTGGTCCATTCTCAGTAGTGTTTCGTTAGTATCACAGTTCTTTCCAATCTCGTAACGCAGCGTAGGAAAAATCGACACGTTCCCACTTCATACCGAATCTACTGAAACTTCCAGCGACTCAATAATACATTCAAATTCCTATCAACATGTTCACACAATTATTTTGTTGATAATAAAGCTATTAATAAATAAGTAATGCCAATAAATGCCTCTATCATCCATTAGCAGTCCAACAAAGAGTAGTAGTGTGATTTAGATCCGATCCTGTATCCCTTCTGAACGAGCGAACCGTCCAATATCCGTACTCAAAATCCTTATTATGTAATAGTGCCCGGTGTTAAGTTAAATAAATATTTTCAATGTTTTGCTGTACTCTTGCTACAATGAACACTAGTGGTTTTTTTTTGGGTAGACTACTATGGAAACAGGTGAGCTGAAAGTGTGTGTAACTATCTTTTCCTGTCGGCATTCTTTTCGGCAACGAATTTTTTTATTTGGTTGAAAATGCTATCATTATTTTGGCATGCTGACATTGGTTTAATGGGAATCTCTATTAATCCTGTGGGGATCTATCGGTTTGTTGCTTAGTACTTTGCATATCACACTCATCTTAAAAAAACCCTTTTCAGAGGACTATATCGACCAAAGTGGTAGGACCTCGTTGTTAACGAAGGGACTAGGAAAGCGGCTTTACGGACTCAATGAGTAAGAATATTTCATTTCAAAACGATGAATGACGATTTTCATCAAAAAAAGGGGAAGCGGGTTCAAATTTCTTTGATTTGTTTTCTGAGGGATTTCGAGGACTGTCTCCCTAATTAGCAATCTCCCGCTCAGCCGTATATTGGTTTTTCATACTGTATTAGGTTGGTGCTAGAATAATGCGCGTTTTTCGTTACCTTATGTCCACGACTAAATTGCTTCGGTTACACTCATCTCTAGTATTAGAACCCGTATAACGTTTTGTAGCGTATTTTGTTATGGGTGTTAGTGATGAAGTGATTTTGAACGAGATTCAGCATTTGGTCAGTCCCAAGACCTAGGAGACAATATGTCTATGCAAGATTCTTACAAAATGTTCTTCTACGAGTTCAAGCTGGGCAGGTCTGCAGCGGAATATCAACGCTGTTTGGGGTGAAGGAGGCACCACCAAATTTACGGTACGACGTTGGTTACAGAGGTTTCATTGTGGCGATATGATCCTTGAAGGTAATAAAGGTTGCGGCCGTCTTTCTGATGGTGACGACCACTTGCTGAAGGCAATCCTCGAAGATGATCCGCCTAAAACAACAAAAAACTTCCCCAAGAACTAGGCGTTGACCATTCAGCAGTCGTCAACCATTTGAAAAAAAAAAACTGGGAAGAAAAAATCGTTGGACTAGTGGATCCTGAGAAGTGGATAACAAGTGAACTCAGTCTCAAAGAAACCGCCGTTTTGAGATCTGCTTAACGCTTTCGTTACGCGACAGGAACGATACATTTCTCAATCGCATTATTACGTGCGATGAGAAGTGGATAATTTTCGACAACAGGAAGGGTCCTGCTCAAGGGATGGAGAAGGATGGAGCTCCTAAGCACTTCCGATGAAGACCTTGGTGACTGTGTGGTGGTGTGAATTTGCGAATCGGGACTCTGAGACTTACTCAATGATCCGTTTACGTGGAGGAACAATGTGGCGCTATGTATGCAAAAGAAAGGCGGCTGAGGCGTCAAGTGCCAACAATTTCTAGGTTAAGGGCCCCTTCATTAATGAGCCGAGAGTGTTTTGACATGAATTTTGATAAGATTTAACCCGGTCTCACCTTAAAACTGGTTCTCAGATTTTAGAAAAGGACGTTATTAGCAATGAAGTGAAAATTTCGGAAGGCATGGTCAGTTCCGAGTGTGCGCAACCGGGCAAACGCAGCGACTATGCCGCAATTCGCAACGCGTTCACCCGATTGCGCACATTAAACGCTACATATGATTGATTTTCGCTTCGTTGTAGAAAAAGAAATTCAATGTCTTTACTAAATTATCGGAATAAATCGGTTTTCAACTTTAATAATTTAGCCTTCCCGGCCTCAGAACAATCCAGTACATGGGTCTCGGAAAGCGAAGTGTTCTTTCTCGGGAAGTGAGCTTTTCTTAGACATTGTCCGTGCTGTTTAACTTTTTCCTTAGAAGTATCGAACTTTACAAGAAGGGAAATTTTGACTTTCAGGTAGCAGCAAATCTGCGAAGATTCAATCTTGGCCTTGGACGGCGTTAACTTCCTCGATACCTGGAGATCGTTTAAGAAAAGCACAATAGCAACGTGTCGAGATATTGTGGTGTACTGATATGAAAAGGTAGTATTAAACATGTTATTCGTGGCCTCATTCGTGGGAAAGTAAGATGAAGTTGTTCGTTAAGTTCAATATGAATAGGTTATATTTGCTGCATAAAATCTGTTAACAATATTTCATTTAATTGTGAACACTAATTAATTTTTCTCCTATGAAAATACATTAGAATACGGTCACAAAAGGCACATTCGTAGCAAATGATTAGAATTAATGAAACGTGGTCACAGCAAGCAATTTAAACAGAACGAATTTCCTTTAAGGTTAGTTTAAGGCAAGATAAAATTTAATGAAAAAAAAAACTGGGAATGTGATTGTGGTTAACTGGAGAGATAAAATTATGGATAAACCAAATACATAAACACAGTCAAGAAGTAGAAGGAATACTAATTCAGCTCCTAGATATCGTACACTACTAAAATATACCAATACCTTATCTATAATTATGTATAATTCATCAGAACTAAAAAAAAGAATAATTGTCCTAAATGTATTTAAATTTAATTAATAATATAATAGTTTATAATTTTAAAATTTGAAATCTCATCAAATACTTTAATAACGGCTCTACCTAGCTGCGAATTGGGTGTCGTTTGTTTCTTGCGGGTGATGAATAGTCAATTTTCCTTAAATTTTTCAAATTTTTCCTTAGATTTTGCTACTGGTACATTCATACATATTACTTCTATTCGAACGTGCCCTAGTGGCAATAATATTTGAATAAAGATGATTTTCAAATACACTCAGTTGTTTAAATCTCAGGAAGTTTATGTCTCCTGAAAGTTCAATTCTTGGAAAATTGAACTGTGCTGCTTGCAAAGTATTGCAATGCCACTTTTTGATGAGTTACCCAGTTTAAATTAAAGATTAATATGGAATTAACAGTGTTTACATCCTAGCATATTTGCATTGAAAATATGTATAAAAAAAATGAAAGGAGCCTCCATAAGTCGTTCACATAAGCATCATTTTTACTGTCATTACTGCTATTTATGTGAAACGTGAAGGGTTCAAGGATATACTTTTAACATTACATTTTATTCTGCTAACTTTCGTTCCATAAATTTTCAAGTGGAATTTTTTTCTCATTAATTCGTTTTTTTTTTATTTTCTTTAAAGAATCTTTACAAACATCATAGTTCAGTTGTTAAGATTTCACTGAAATCTCGCATTGAGCGTGCTATGAATACTTCTATCATGGTTATTTGCCATTTCTGTAAAAATTCGCTAATTTTGCTGAATAAGAGGTAAAACAGAGAAAGGCTGGGAAAGCTTTGTACTTTACATCAATTAATTTTGTTCCTTGTATTCGATGCAATAACACTAATTAACATTTCCGAGAAAAAAGTCTGCAAGGAAAATAAAACAGTATGATTTATGATCGCTTGAAAGCAGAAAACGAAAACAAATCAGTAATCAGGAATATGTAAAGTTCATGATTATTGTAATTCCCAAATGTTGTTCACTTCAACAACAAAAAAACCTTTAAAAAAAGAGATTAAAAGATTGATTGAAAATTCCTGAGTAGAGTGCTGGTGCCTCACGGTAATCTTGAATACGAGCTGAAGGACTATGTGAAAACTTTGCAATTTTTCAAACTTTCGAGTTTCTTTTCATAGTGTAAGTCCAAGGAATATCTTAGGATAAGATATTTGCTCTTAGAGAACTAATATGATGAACATAACTAACACTCTTTACATACTCACAAATTACACACTACTCATTACTATTACTAATTACTAACTAACTTACTACATACTCTTAACATTTAAAAAGTACACCGTGAGGACTTAAAATAAATATCTAAAATTTATAATTTCGGAGAATATCATTGTCAAATATACTTACAAATGCACAAGACTAAGTAGAGAATTACTAATCATAGTGCTGACCTCATTATTATCGGATTATACTAATTAATTAAACTAATCATTGTAACTACTTTTTAACTTAGTGGCACAATGCAGCTCAAATAGAGTAAATAAGACGACAACACAAACAATTAACACTTTTTTAGACTTTTGTGACTATTACTGTGTGGTAGGTCACAGTCAAAAGTATCAAGTAGTCTCTGATATCCTTTGGATCATCCGTTCACCTCTATCCTCTTGTAATCCCAAATATATACTTCTATAGCAGATCCTACGATATCTAGAAGATCCTTATACCAGCCTGAATAAAAAAATTTAATATGAATGCGATTTTGCCAAAATACATTGCAATCGCCGGTTCAAGATGGATGCTTCTTGCGTATTCCGCTTCTTCTTCGCATGAAGAGAGGAGGAATTTAAAATTTGAGATTAATCACAGGATACTTCTATGGATACGTTTAATCCGTCGCAAACCATCGAAGTTGTTGGGAGTGGGCAAAATTAAAGTTTGAAAATACAATACGAAAGCAAATGAGCTGCCAATTTCAAATATACTTTAAAAATTTAGTTTTGACAAATGGTGTGGTTTGAAAACAAGCGAAGTTTCTCTGACCATCGTTGATTACTTTCACACCTCCGAAATCCTGCCATTGGCTTATCCCGTTGACACGTCTCTGTGGAGGGAAGAAGTGTTCGTAAGATTATCGCTATTTTCTCAAAACTGGACGAAATGTTTATCATATTTGTAATTAGGAGGTTATTTGGAGGATTTTGATAGCACAAGTCAAATATGTGTTCGAAATTTCCATTCTCTTCGGAAATTGACGAAAGTGCTCCATTGAAGGTTAATAAAAATACAAAGATTCTTAACTGTGAAAAATCTCCTTGGAAAATTTCCCAGTGAACAATTTGTTCTTAACAACAGACCAAAAAGTAAGTCCCTACCTTTGAAAGTGTCTGCTTTTTTTTAATACCAAACCTACAACTTTCCTCTTTTTTATTTATTTTTATTTTTATTTTTGTTACTATTTTTGAACAGGTGTCAATGGTTTTGCATGAACGCTCAAGTCTAGCGATTAGTGCTCTCCTTTCTTTACAAGATCTTTTCAAGGAGTTTACATAGGATGACTACTGGCTATCATTTTCGAGTGACCATACTGCAGAAAATTCCTTCTGTCTTCACAAAAACAAGATTTTTGCAGGTTCCATGAATTTTTTTGCGTAATTCAAATACAACTCGTTCTTCCACGTTAATTTATCTGCGGGAGTTTGCCAAATAAGATTCATTGATTTGCAATTTTCTAGAATTATCTGATCCTTCTACTCCATAATATTCTCTGAACATTTTTTCACATCTTTTCAATTGTATTCAATTATTTCGCATGCAGTACAAATTGATGGATCCAACGTGGTTTTTATATCGGAATTGGTAAGTGCAGTCAAGTTGTCAGTAGTCATGAGTCATTACATTTATCTAAGAACTTTCGTTTCGTCAAACACATGATTTTGCGTCAATTTCTCTTCGGGAAATGGCGTCGTTACTCTGAGTATTTAAGCGGAATCGCACTGTAGTGAAAGAACCACCAACCACCCGAAACATGGGATACCTGCCCTGGCTATTTCTGTTCTACATATTCTTTTTTACCGATGCGGGTGTCATAAGGTTTGTGTGACTCCAATCTTTCCGTTTAAATTCTATTCCTGAAAAAACACCTCTTTTCTCGTTTTTGCTAAGCGCAAAAACTGCGTATTTTATTTTGGACATTCATAACTGATTTGTGAGAATAGAACAAAATTGTCTGAAAAATTCCATAGATCAAAATTTATCATGAACATTTCCTTTCTCGAAATGGTGAAATGTCACATGAATAAGTGCGAAGTTCTCTAATTTGTACTATTTCTTTTTCGATTTGAACTTGTTATTCCAGAACAAAACGAGGTGGTTATGAACGACCATACATCCCACCACCACAACCTTACGTTCCTCCAGCGCCACCACCGCAACCTTACGTTCCTCCAGCACCAAAACCCTACGTTCCACCACCACAACCTTACGTTCCTCCAGCGCCACCACCACAACCTTACGTTCCTCCAGCACCAAAACCCTACATTCCACCACCAATGCCCAGCTATGGTAGACCTAGCTATGGTGGCGGTGGTATGCCTAGCTATGGTGGCGGTGGTATGCCTAGCTATGGAGGCGGTGGTATGCCCAGCTATGGTGGTGGTGGAGGTGGCTACGGATACGGCAGATCTGGTGGTATGGGTGGATTAGGAGCACAAGTTGCAAGATCGGGGCCTGAAGCAGTAAAATCAGGATCTGGAGATCCTGGAATGGGACTAGCTGCAGATCTACCGCAACAGTCGGCTCCTGGCGAAGCAGCGCAACCATCTTTGTTATCCGCTGAAAAAGTTCCCGATACAAGTATCAGTGCTTCTGAACAGGGCGAAGTAAGATCATTCCAGCGATTTCACAGAATATTTTAGTAATGGAATGAAGTACATCTGATGCTTGTCAAGTAATCGCCAAGAAGTTGACTTATGTACGAGTTTTATTCAATAAAATCTTACTCGATATCTGTTCCAATGAGGAAAAGATCTAAAAGGTAGGACTGATCACTTTTAATACCACAGCATTATCCATTACACATTAAATGAACCCAAAAGTGCATAAAGTTTGATTGGTTTTACATCGTGGAGTTTATCGGTCCATCTATCCATGCTGACGTAAGGCTGTGCGATCTGGTACAACTACCCTGCGGCCGCTTGTTGAACTACGCAACATTCTGCTGAGACCAAGGAAGAAAATGGATATAAATCAATGATCAAGAACATCTTACTTTTTGTCCACATATTATCACAGAAACTAACGTATGATTTCAACTGAGACCACTTCTTGGGAAACACAGTTGCAACTGGTTTCCAGTCATTCTCTGGAACAATCACAAGAAACATTTGATCAAAACGTTTTAATCTTTTTTGTCTAACGAACGATGTAGTTGACTGTTACAAACTGGGTATTCCTAAGGTAATTTGCAAGGATCTCCTTTTTTTCTTACTTCACAAAGAAAATTCATTAAAAGTTGAGGAAGACAAGCAATATTAAAATTGATGGCAAACATACATACCCAGTAAAAGAAGAAATGTTCCGAATAATGTTTTAGAGAACAATATCCAAACAATTCGGCACGAGATTTGCGGTTCCGATTGAGCAGAAAAATTTAAATATGTTGTAAATTTTAACAATCTGTGCTGGATTATATGACTGCTAAATACGTTGCTGTCGTCTGAAATCGACCACTCCCCATGCATTTTTTTTTTGTTTTGGATCCTCAAAATCAACCAGTTTAACAGACTGATCGTGAACATTTGAAATCATTAACAAGGCAACACACCTGTAAAAATATCTGGTAATTTCAAAATAGTGCTTCAGAAGCTCTGTACGAATTTACAAATAATGATAAATCGGCTTGATCGTTAAGTCTTTACTCTTAAACTTTTCCAGTACTTGATTATTTGATTGTTTATTTAATAATTTACTTTACATAAAGTAGACACGATAATTCTTTGCCAGAAAACGGAAAAAAAACGCGGATTCGCGTTATTTTCCATCCTATCCCTCCATAACATGATTCCTGTTGCTTTATAATTGACATTGAATCGATCAAAATTATATGTAAAATTAAATAACATTATAACAATATTATAACATTTAATTAAATTGACATTGATTCGTTATGACGTTTAGATCTATCTGTGTGATTTACTTTGAGGTTTGAGAAACTTTTATGAAAACACTTACTTTCTAAATTACCATTACTATTACTACAAAATGGGGGACCAGACTCAAGTACTTGCGCCTTGAGGATACCAGAATCTTAGTGCAAACCAAATGCAAATAACGTAAATTTTTAGTTAAATATCCGTAAAATAGGCATTGCCGTCAACATTTTGGTGCCTGATTCGTATGTATATTTAAGATTTCTAAAATTTTCTAATTTTGGGAAAAAAATCTGGAAAAATTTGACTTGAGCATTCTGTAGACCGCGAGTACCCAAACAAATTTGAATCAATGTACTAGAGTCTGGTCCTTTTCTCAATTTCAGCAGGTTTTCTGTTTTTTCTTCAAAAGTCCATGTGAAGAAATTGGACTAATGTACATTTTACGTAAAAAAAAATCACTAGAACAAGTAAACTCACTTAATTTGTTTTGTAGAAAACATAAAAAAACGGTCTTCAATTCCGCACTTTCTACGACCAAAGATGGTTTTGTTGATTGTTCCACAAAAAATCTCTGTTATCCTTTGTTACACCACCCTCAAAGTATACAGTAAATTTTTTTTGTCCCATATGAGAAACCGGAACTGGAACACGATTCCCAGAGGACATATCACCTACTATTGAGCGGATTTTTTTTTATTTCTCCAGTAAAATAATAATAGAAAAAACGATAAAAATGTAACTTTAGAAGAACACCACCTCTTAAGCCTTCCACAAAAAAAGTGTTCCAGAAATAGTTTTTAATAAATATTCTAAATTGGTTCTCACTCATATGTAACGAAAACTAACCCTCTTATTGTTTCCATCATCTAAAATGCTGGATGAGTAAACAATTATTGATTTTGCATATTGAAGTATTCAGATCTAAAAGATACATATCCGTCTACGAATGAGTTCAGCGCAAAGAAATGAGGTATACGGAAACAGTGGTAAAACCACAGGAGATTCTAAACATTAGGTTCCAAACCTTCTTAGAGCATGAAATCAGATCAGATGAACGGAAAAACAAAGCAATGGAATTCTGTCCCCACATGGACGGGTCCCTGGTAAATCTATAAGGCTTCTTGGTTTTTTTCTCTTCCCCTCAAAAGTTTCATTTTTGCTGTTAGTGTAAACAGATTTTTGTGAAAAGCTACACGGTGACTGATTGTTATGTCGATACTTCTTAGCGCTTCTCTGTAATAAATTATAAGGGGAAAAAACAGGGACAGCCACTGCGAACTCGCCCTTTGCGATCGATTATTTCCTAATTGAAGATGTCCCTCGTTCACGTGAAACGTATAGAAGTTCCTAATTGTAAAGTCATTAAAAACTACGACAATGCAATAGAGGAAAGAACCGGAACGATTTATTCTTGCACAATACTGAAATGTTCCGAAAAATAAGCCTGGAGGTGGAGGATAAACCGTATTTTAACCGTATAAATTTTTCGATGAATTGTTAATTAAATTACTGAATAATATAATAATCAAATTGAAACAAGTGTTTCATTTGGAACAATCAAGAATGGTAGATGATGAATTTGACTGACATCGTACAATGGGAAGAAGACAGTCCATACAATTCAAATTTCAAAAATGACCAATATTAAAAAAGTAAGTTTCCTCGTCTCCGCACTGTAGATGTTTTCTGATGTCGAAACCGGCAATATTGCTGTTCACGTAAAAAGTAAAAGAGTTTAAAATTGAGAGGTTATTAGAAATTATGAGAATTAAAATCAATGTTGACCTAAAACGATACCTTTTCGTACAATCCAAAACTTTACCAAGCATTAAGTAATTGAATTTACAACTTGCAACTTGCAATTAAACTAGAAGCAACATTATTCAATTTATTTTTCATAAAGTTGACATAGTAAACAAATTATTTAGTTCAAAATTATAAATTAGGTTAAACATTTTATAAATGATTGAATTAAATTTTTATATAATTCAAAGTAATCAATTCGTTGGCTTAAAAGGTTAGAAATGTTCTATTAACTAAAAGTGATTTCTTCTTTAAGTTCTTGATCGCAAATTTAACCCAAGACGGTGCACCCGTGCATTTTCCTTTCAGTTAAAATTTGTTTCGCATCTACTTACCTCAAAGCGAGGAACTTATCTATCGTTAAACATGGGAGACAACCACCTACGAGCTGCATATATGGTGCGACGGCACGAAAATTGGAATCAGTACAATTGTTGGTGCAGGTGTACAAAACAACAATTCCTAGCGAATCGGTGCAGAAGTGAATGGGATGTCGTAAACAGTTTCACAGGTTTAATAACTGTATCTATTGCTTTATTCTGTTGATTGCTAATTGTTTTTGTGCTTCAGTAAATATAAGGAAACGAGATGAAGTGTTCGCATGTCACCTTTTTTAACATCATCTTTGACTAGCATTAGCACTGATTCCGAGTACTGATTCCTTTAGAAAAAAAAACTATTGGATCTTCCATCAATGCCCAAACTTCTTTGAAAAAGAACGCAAAAAAAGGAAAATTCAATTCCTCAACAAAAATTAACAGAAAATGGCACTATTAATTTTTTTGTTGATTAGAGAAGGGGAACGAAGAGAGAACAAAAAGAATTGTGAAGTCTGGAGTTACCCGGACATTCAGGCTGGAATAAACATAACTGTGCCCAAAACGGAAGAGGACCAATGCCATATTGATAACCGTATATGTTTATTACGTCTACGTTTATGTTTATTTATGTTGCTGTTTGTGTTCATTCATGCGATGAAAAGAGAGGTCCATGTTCAGCGGGTGAGTGTCAAAGTTATGGGCGGATGTAGTATAGCCGGTAAGACATTCCGCTGTCTATACGATCGATTGGAGGTTCGAATCTGCCTTAGTGCTCACCAAGCGTTTCATCATTGCGGGATCGAGAACTCACACTACTAACTCAAGTCAGAAGTAAAATTTACGGCAGCTGAATCTCTATTTCTGATATAAGAGCCTTTAATAGTTGCCCAGTGAGCACTAAAGGCAATTTATCACGAAAAAAAACGATGTTCGAAGTTTCAGAGGGCAAATATAGAGTTCTTTGTGTAGATCACGAGTATGAATGTCGTTCTGCTCCATTCGTCGTCCTGAAGAACGGAGAAGGAAACGAAAACGGAAAGAAATCTTTTCCCTCGTTCTCCGCAGCAGCATTCATTGGTTCTATCACACTTGAATAGTCTGGTGAGGAGACTTCATTGATTTTCGACCTCTCGCTGGAAGCTGCCTTGTAACTCACCTCGTTGGAACGAACCGAACAGACCGACCGAACCGATTCGCGCCCAGTTTTTAAGGAATTGGATAATGTTATCGATTCCCAATATTAATAATGAAAATCATGCAAATTGCTTTTCTCAAAACACGCATAACGGCATCACCCCACGAATCTGAGGTGGTACGGATTTCAGCTGGAGTATTCGTATACGAGATAGTAGATTATAGAGAGGGGAATGACTCCGTCCATTTTTTCCTAATTGCCGTAAAAAACGACCCGGAAGATGCGGCGCCGCACAAGGCTGGTGCGCTCCAATCGAACTTCTTGTAGAAAATAGTGTGCCAGAACGCTCGAAGCCGTGTCTTCCGGGCCGTTTTCTACTTCAAATAGGAAGAAATGAACGGAATCACCCTCCTCTCCATATTCTACGATTGCTGAGAATCTTCAAAAAGCACTATACAAGAAAAAATGTTTACACATACATACTTTTAACGCTGAAGTGGTACACCACGAAAACGAAAAATAAACATCTAAAATCTATAATTTCGGAGAATATCGTTGTCAAATATACTTACAAATGCACAAGTCACTAAGTAGAGAATTACTAATCACAGCGCTGACCTCATTATAATCGAATTATACTCATTAATCAAACCAGTCATTGTAACTACTTTTTAACTTAGTGGCACAATGCAGCTCAAATAGAGTAAATAAGACGACAACACAAACAATTAACACTTTTTTTAGATTTTTGTGACTATTACTGTGCGGTACGTCACAGTGAAAAGTATGAAGCTCTGGAATCCTTTGGATCATCTATTCACCTCTATTCTTTTATAATCCTAAATATACATTTTTATAGCAGAGCCTACGATATCTGGAAGATATTTATACCCGCTTGAATAAAAAGAAATTAATATGAATACGGTTGTGACAAAATACACTACAATCGCCGGTTCAAGATGGAAGCTTCTTCGGATGAAAAGAAAGAGGAATTTCAAGTTTGAGATTAATAAGAATATACTTCTGTGGTTACAGTTAGGATATACTACCAGTAAAAATCATGAAAAAGCACAAAAAAATTTTAAAAATGGAATAAAAATAAATCGCAAATCACACAAATCGAGGTCACACGATTTGGCATCTAGTTCGCTAAACGGAGCTCATTGAACTGCGATTTACTGGAATAATCTGATCTTTCTACTCTGTAACATTCTTTGAACATTTTCTTTACCCCTTTTCAATTATATTCAAGTATTTCGCAAACAGTGAAAGTTGCAAATAAGAACCTTCCTTTCGTCAAACAGATGATTTTTCGTCAATTTCTTCAAGGGAAATGGCGTCATTACTCTGAGTATTTAAGCGGAATCGAAGTTTATTGAAAGAACAACCAACCGACCGAAACATGGGATACCTGCTCTGGCTAGTTCTGTCCTTCATATTCTATTTTTGCGATGCGAGCGACGTTAGGTTCGTATGATTTCAGTTCTGAAGTATAAAGTCTATTATTCCTGAAAAACACCTCTTTTCTCGTTCTTGCTAAGCGCAAAACGTATTTTAGAATATTTCCCTCCCAAGTATATTTCGGATTTTCATAACTGATTTGTGAGGACAGAAAAACATTGTCTGAGAAATTTCATAGATCAGCAATTATCATGAACATATCTTGAATGGCGAAATTTCGCACGAATATGTGCTAAGTCCACTAATTTGCTTTATTTTTTCGAATTGATCTTGTTCAGACATGGTAGATCTGGGTATGGTGGCAGTGGTAGACCTGGCTACGGTGGCTATGGTGGAGGTAGCTACGGATACGCTGGATCCGGTAGTTTCAGTGGATTAGATGCGCAAGTTGTAAGATCGGGACCCAAAGGAGGACAACCATCTTTGTTATCCGCTGAAAAAGCTCCCGATTCAAGTATCAGTGCTTCTCAACAGGGCGAAGTAAGATCATTCCAGCGATTTCACAGAAGATTTTAGTAATGGAATGAAATAAATCTGATGCTTGTCAAGTAATCGCCAAGAAGGAAGCTTGTGTACAAATTTCATTCAATAAAATCTTATCCGATATCTGTTCCAATAAGGGAACGATCTAAAAGGTAGCAGTGATCACTTCTAATACCACAGTATTATCCATTATACATTAAATGAACCCAAAAGTGCATAAGGTTTGATTGGTTTTACACGATATCGGTCCATCCACCATGCTGACGTAGTTGCGATCTGGTACAACTGCGCTGCGGCCGCTTGTTGAACTACGCAACATTCTGCTGAGACCAAGGAAGAAAGTGGATATAAATCAATGATCAAGAACATCTTACTTTTTGTCCACATATTATCACAGAAACTAACGTATGATTTCAACTGAGACCACTTCTTGGGAAACACAGTTGCAACTGGTTTCCAGTCATTCTCTGGAACAATCACAAGAAACATTTGATCAGAACGTTTTCATCGTTTTTGTCTAACGAGCGATGTAGTTGACTGTTACAAATTGGGTATTCCTAAAGTAATTTGCAGGGATCTCCTTTTTTTCTTACTTCACGAAGAAAATTCCGTAAAAGTTGAGGAAGACAAGCAATATTAAAAGAGATGGCAGACATACATACCCAGTAAATATTGTAAATATACATACCCAGTATATACCTTTACTCCGAAACTTTTCCAATATGTGATTATTTGATTGTTTATATAATTATTTAATTTACATAACGTAGGCACAGTATTTCTTTGCCGTATTTATTTTAAAAAAAAAGGCGTTTCGCGTGTTTTTCGTTCTTTCCTCCATACCTTGAATTGATGTTACTTTATACAGTTAAATGTGGACATCATCACGACTCGTTATGACGAGATATGATCAGGAGCTTCAAATTAGGGGACCAGACACAAATAACTGCGCTTTGAAGATTCACGAATTTCGGTGCAAAACAAACAAAATGAGAGAAACGCAAATTTGTAGTTAAATATTCGTAAAGTAGGCATTAAATAAATTAATAAATAGTTGTCTGATAAGATCCAGAACTAGATTTTTTAACTGGAAAGGTAAATTTTCTAATCAACTTTTATATGTGCCACATATGCCACAAGTTCAGAAAATTTCAGAACACCCTAATATACATATGAATGACAAAATGGTATCCAAATGTTTTCAACAATGCCTACTTTTTTATATGACAATTTGTTCGTTTCCCTCAATCTGATTTTACCAAATGTCACACATCCTCAACGGGCAAGTATCTTAGAGTATGATCCAATAATTTGTAGCCGCTGGTGAATTAGAAAGTAAGTGTTTCATTAAAAGTACTTCATTGGTCAAAATAAGCTAGATAGATAGATCTCGTCATAACGAGTCGATTGATGTCCACAGTTTATGCTTTATATTAAATGCATCACTCCACGAATCTGAGGTGGTACGGATTTCAGGTGGGGTATTCGTATACTGTATAGTAGATTATGGGAAGGAGAGTGATTCCGTCCATTTCTTTCTAATTGCCGTAAAAAACGGCCCAGAAGATGCGGCGCCGCACAAGGCTGGCGCGTTCCAGTCGAGCTCCTTGTAGAAAATAGTGCGCCAGAACGCCTGAAACCGTATCTACCTGGCCGTTTTTTTACGGCAATTAGGAAGAAATAGACGGAATCAACCCTCTCTCTATAATCTACTTTCCCGTATACAAATACTCCACCTGAAATCAGTACAACCTCAGATTCGAGGAGTGATGCCTTCAATTTCTATTGACCAGTGGACCAGTGAATGATGATGAGGCGTGCACTAAAAGAAGTCCGGTGTCCTGCATTAGCCGGACTGGTTCGGACTGGTAATTTTACAAAGCAATATGAAAAAAGTTATCAAGTTATGAAAAAAGCGAAAAAAAAATAGAACGTTAATCCGCGTTTTTTTCTTTTTCTGGCGAAGAATTGTTGTACCTACTGTACGCCAACGGCGCTCAAAAAATTCATGACTATATTCGTTTTATAAACACAATAACACGAAAATGTAACTATGTTATTACCATGATCACCTTTACTCCCGTTCTTTTTCTTTGATACTGAATGGGCGCCAGTAATCCTTCAATTTGTCTCTATCGCGTCCCAGAGTCATCCAATGGATTCGACTTTCGCGTGAGCATCGAATTTTTCTCTGAAGGACTTTGTGAAGAAGTGTGACTATCGAGTCTTCGGTATTCCTGTAGTGGGCTCAATATCGTGTGTAACCGAGCGGCTTTAGTCCAACGAGATAATCCTTTCCATTACTCTTTCAATTGAGCGTTCAATGACGCTCTCCGCATTTTCTTCCTCCTTGTGAACTGCCAAGGTTTCTGAAGCAGATCAAAGCAGAAAGCACTGTAGTGTTGAACAGGAGTGCACAGTGCTAGGTGCTCCTTTTTCACTGCTTCCTCAGTTCTCTTATATGTTCCCCAAGCCGCTCGTTTCCTCCTGCCATGGTCGAGGGTGGGGTCCTTCTTCGTGTTTATTTCCCCACCAAAACGTGGCTAGTGCATACGGATATGTCCCTTCCGTTGAGCGTGAATGGATGATCCGAGATCCATGCGTTACGCATGAACATCGTCACTTGCAGATTCAGCTGAAGGCCGATCCCTTCACATGCCTCGTTCAATTCGGTCAGCATTCGTTCCGCTTGGCTGATGCCAGATATTATCAGTATAATGTCACCCACAAAGCGTAAATGGTGTAGCTGCCGAGGGTCAACCTTTACTCCCAGGTCGTCCCATTCCAGCTTTCGTATTTCGTTCTCGAGGGTTGCTATGAACATTTTGGGTGAGATTATATCACAGTGTGGGATCCCCCTCTTTACGTCTATGATGATATTCTTGTAGAATGGCGAAATTCTGGTCGTGATGTTACTGTACAGCTCTTGAAGTACCCTATATAACACTATAGTAAGGACACTCTGGTTGTCTAAGACCTCCATAATCGCTTCATTCTAATTCTAAACTGAGTCAAAGGCCTTCTTTAAGTCGATAAAGGTGAGACAAAGCGGCACCTCATACTCTTGCGGTACCTTGATGACCTTCGAAACAGTGTGCATGTGGTCATTCGTGCCGAATCTCTTACGAAACCCTGCTTGCTCTCATGGCTGTCCTTCATCTAACTCTTTTTCAATCCTGTTAAGGATCACTCTTGTGAAGAGTTTGTAGATGCCGGATAGTAAACAAGTTGGGTGACAGCTGCCAATGCCATGTGGATCTCCCTTTTTATCTTGCTGGTCTGATCTTCCACTGTTTAGGGAGCTTGCATATGGACCTGGCAGGTAACTTGTAACGAGTCTCGCCAGAGTGTCGATGAGAACTGGCGGAAGATTCTCCAGATGTTCAGATCTTAATTTGTCGGGAGCGAGTGCTGTACGATTTCCTATGGACGTGATAGCGTGTCGTATTTTGGAGGGAGAACCTCGAAAATACGACACGCTATCACGTCCATAGGAATGACATATCCATCTTCCCTCAGATGGTGAAGAGGCATGGCTGTCGAAGAGATCAGAGTAGAAGTCGTAGATGATTTTTCTCCATTCTCTTTCTCGATTCTATGGTTTTCGGATCCGGAGAGCACTCTTTCCCGTCTTTCGTTTGGTGAACTCTCGATGGGTGCAGAGAACGCTCTTTCTCGCCACTGCAGCCTCAGCCAACACTTCTGCTCTTCTCTTTTCGAATTTTTTTTTATCACCTTTCTGTAAACCTTTGCGAGTTCCTGACATATTAGCTCTAGACTTTCCGGAGACTAGTTTCTCTTGTTAGTTTTAGAACTCTGAACTTTCCTCGTGCAGTAATGAAGATGTTCAAAGAGCCGGTCGTATTCCTCGTCGATGCTGTCCATTGCGGAATCTTCACGGGAGCAGGCTAGTATAGCGAAAAGATCCCACTTAATGATAGTTCTGGGACCTCGCTCTCTGAACTTATCCACGATTATACGAAAATCTTTCCTGGAGGATGGTCCGAACCCGTATAAAGGTTTGGCACAACAACGACATCCGTCAGACAAAACCTCTTACTGACGATGATGTGGTCAGTTTTAGTATGGTATCCTCCATCGGGTGACTCCCACGTCCAGCGTGGAGGGTGAGGTTTCTGGAATTGCGAGTTCGCATGTATAGTCTTAGTCGTCATGATAAACTCGGAGAGCCCCTTTCCCTACTCATTTTATTGAAGGCCGTGGCTTCCGATGTGAAGTTCTTCAGGCGTCCTTCTAGGGTCAATTGTGAAATCATCAATTATGACCTTGTAGAAGGTATGATCTTCTTCGTAGCTTGATGTTTGAATGTAAGCGACGAAGACTGTCCAAGCTGGCGTTGGACCACATCTTCTCATCCGAGGATGTCCGATTCGGGTCGGAAGTTGTTCGAGAGTATCGATGTTCTTTGCCATACTCGTGTTGACAAGGACACCAACTCTTCTACTGTCGTCGCATGTTCCTAAGAGGAGCAGTTCTCCTCCTGTTCCATAAACGGCATTCAGTGGGTGGCGTCGTCTCTTCTTGGTCAGTCTGATAACGTCATATCTTAGCTTCCTGACTTGCATCATCAGATCTTCGATGGCCGCATCCGATGCAAGCGTATGGGCGTTATAAATACAGATCGTATCCTAGTACTTTTTCATTGCAGTAGTCCAGGTGACTTCTGCAGTCTCGTCCTTCCTGGCGCGACCGTCAACTTACCAGGATTCCCTCGAGAATAAGGAGACCCTTTCTTATTACTGTGACACGCATATAATTTTAAAACCCACGGGCAGGTTGCGAGCCTGATCAGAACCACTACAAAAGGATGGAACTACCGGGACATCCAGCAGACGCCACTTCCGGCTGCCGAGTAAGTGGTCGATCTCTGCACGAGTCGCGTCATTGGGCGGTTAGCATGCCCATCGACGACGATCTTTTTTATAAAAGGAGAATTCAATGGAAGAGACGAGCTGCAGAAAACAGCCCGGCGAGACGATTGCCATTTTCATTCCGGTCCCCTAGTTCAAATCTTCCAATCTTATATTTCACTTCTGTAGCCTTTCCTAGTTTTGCGTTAAAGTCACCAGCCACGAACTCGTCGAAAGACTTCTAGTTGCGGATCACTTCCCCCATCTCCTCATTAAAGGGGTACAATTCGGGTCATTAGCTGCTGATGTTGATAAGTACTAGTTGACGATGCTGATGAGTTTTGGCGCAGAGAGTGGAGACGAAGAATAACCTGGCAAGGTGATAGGATCTCTCGAGAATTGGCAAGATGGACGACAGATAGGTGCACAACAACACCAACACCGCCCGCATTTCGTGACGGGACCTTTTCCCGCGAATGACGAGCGTATCGTCATTTATCTGTCATACGTCGGCAAGATCCCGTGTGCAGGGTACTAAGGGAATTTGTAAGCTAGAGTAGCAGGTGAACTTTTTTTTTCATACTAACTCCAACCCTGCCATAGCGAGCTTCGCTTTCACCACAGGTCGTCGCCCATCCTATATGGATCAGGAAGCCACCTTGCGACATTTTGCCAAGATGGTGGTGAATCTTGGCAGTGATTCACTCTTAGCTAGGCTTCCGCTTCTCAGAACTAGGATTGTAGGAGGCGTCGAACTCCTTCTCAGCTTGGAAGACCCTACAAGAAGACGTGCCTCCGCAGAGCATCGCAGGTTGACGCCCGGAGTCCCCATTATCACGGCGGTAAACCGTTGTGGAGGAACGTCTTCCAGTAGGTTTTTTCTTCCTCTCAAAAGATTTAATTGTGCTGTTGGTGTAAACAGATTTCTGGGAAAAGCTACACGGTGACTGATTGTTGTGTCGATACTTCTTAGCGCTTCTCTGCAATAAATTATGAAGGGAAAAAACATGGACAGCCACTGCGAACTCGCCCTTTGCGATCGATTATTTCCTAATTGAAGCCCTTGTTCATGTGAAACGTATAGAAGTTCCCAATTGTAAAGTCATTAAAAACTACGACAATGCAATAGAGGAAAGAACCGGAACGATTTATTCTTGCACAATACTGAAATGTTTCGAAAAATAAGCCTAGAGGTGAAGAAAAAACAATATGGTTCGAGGATTACTTGTAGATTTGTCATAATAAGGAAATTGTTTGGTCAATTGTTAACTAAGTTACTGAATAATATAATAATCATAGTGAAAAAAGTATTTCATTCGGAACAATCAAGAATGGTGGATGATGGAGTTGAGTGACACCGTACAATGGGAAGAAGACAGTCCATACAAATCAAATTTCAAAAATGACCAACAATAAAAAAGTAAGTTTCCTCATTTCGGCACTGTTGATATTTTCTGATGTGAAAACCGGCACGTGAAAAGTAGAAGATACCTTTCCGTAGAATCCAAAAATTAACCAAACACTATGTCTGCTATTAGACTAAAAGCAACATTACTCGATTATTATTCGTAGAGTTGGCGTAGCAAACAAATTATCTGTTCAAAAATTTTTAGATTAAGTTAAGAATTATACAAATTATTAAATTAAATTGATTATTTAGTTTAAGATAATAAATTAATGGGTATATAACGAAAATTTATTCCAGAAGGCAGCTAATCGCTTTTTCTTCTCATTGACGTTGTTAACGGTTCTTAGGAGATAAAATTGATAAAGAAGTTCAGAATAATCTTTGATCTTTGTCATAGAATGTTGGCGAAGACGTTAAATCATTTGCGTATGGTTGTAAAAGATTATGTTGTAGTGGAATTTCCCCATTGTATGATGGCAGGATTGATCGATTTCACAGTTTCCTTCTTTTCATTTTAGAAACTACATCATTTCATCATTTTGTGTTCAACATGTTTTTGATTCACATATTACGTGGAAGGAAAGTGAAAACAATTATGTAGGGCTTCAGCATTCCACTTGATTGCGGCAATTTTTGTCTAATTGTGGCTACAGCGGAAAGAGACGACGTCCCTCGAAAAGAAGGATTCCTTTCGAAGGATTTCCTTCACTTTTGACAATCAACAAACCTCTGTGCACTTCTTGCTGTCTTCCTCTAGGTTAAAAATGTTCTATTAACTAAAAGTGACTTCTTCCAAAAGTTATTGGTCACGAATATAACCTAAGGCGGTGTACTACTTTATTTTTCTTTTAGTTAAAATTGGTTTCGCATCTACTTTCCGCAAATCGAGGAACTTTTCTATCATTAAACATGGGAAAAAATGAGGTCCGTTGTATTCCCATTTGATCCTAGTTCACGTTGGCCCGTAGTTTTCTCATTTCACGGGAATCCTCTAAAGAGAGAGCGTTGCAGAACGAAAATGTCTCTAGGGATTTGCTTTCTATAAACTTTTGTGAAATTGTTGTGCACTTTGAAACAAATCAATGCAAACTTCAAAGCATTCAGATTCTCAGGGTTACCATAATTTTTATTCTTACCATGTCTACATCTTGCATCTGTTTTCATTTCTACTTTTTATCTAATCTTTTTTCTTCTTTTTATCTAACTAAATAATATCAGCTGAGTTGCACTTATATACCGATCCTAAAATTGATATAAGAGTAGTGTTTGAAGTGAAAATAATCCATTGGGATGGAGGCGAATGATCCGGAACGTTTTGACAATAAAGAAACACAAAGATAGAAATACTTGTGCTTGAACTCGTGAAGAAAAAGGCTGACTTCTAGAATATGGAATCCTATGGAATGGAATCCTATGGAATATCTATGTATGCTGTCCGACGACTATTCTAGACAGGCTAGAATAGTCGTCGGACAGCATACATAGATATTCCATAGGAAATTATCCATTTTCAATGTTTGTACCAAATAGGATCAGGAGTGATTTTGTTTGTTCCTGTGTGGTGGCAGACTAAAATCCGGAATAGTGCATATGGAAAACTGCATCAGTTATGCATGAAAATCGGAGTCAAACGGTCCTCTGCTGTCTGCATGGTTGTGTTTTGGTTTTACCTGATGTTTAGCTATTTTATGTATCTATCTATCTAGAGTAATACTCATGTAAAAAGCAACTATCTGAGTGTCATCTGATTTCGTATAACTTAGCTTCACTCTTGCTTTTCTCAGATGATCTCGGTTTCAGCACAACATTAAAAATCTCTGAAAATCAATATTATCCTGACATCAATAGCTGAGAAGTGAGGATCTCGTTTCAAACCATTATTCCACGAATCTGAGGTGGTGTGGATTTCAGGTGGAGTATTTGTACACGGGATAGTAGATTATGGAGAGGGGTGTGATTCCGTCCATTTCTTCTTCTCTTCTTCTTCTTCTTTCTCCTCTTCTTCTTCTTTTCTTCTCGCCGCAAAAACGATGCGCGCGTGCACAAGGTTGGCGCGCTCCAATCGAACTCCATGTGGAAAATATTGCGCCGGAACGCTCGAAGCCGTATCTTCCGGGCCGTTTCCTACGGCAATTAGGAAGAAATGGACGGAATCACTCTTCTCTCAATAATCTACGACCCCGTATACGAATACTCCACCGGAAATCGACTCCAGATTCGTGGGGTGATGCCTTTATATCAATCTCGATTTTCTGTTCTTCTATTTTCGAAGCCGAGTATTGAATGAACTAGCTGACAATGGAATTCATGAAGATAATTGTTTTCTGGGTTTCATTCAGAGAGAGTAAAAAAAAACGTAGATTTTATTCAAAACGTGGACAATCGTTGAGTGTAAATCTTTTCTTGTTTGTACAAGAAATACATAAGTCAGATCCTTGTCTTCTTTCATTTTTGAATGTCTTCATCTTTTCAGTGATTGTACAAGGAGTTTTCTTCTATCGTTGGTGATATTTCTATGTGGGTTATGTTTGCTACATCGCTTCCTGTGTCCATATGTTTCTTTTTCTATTAGGAATTGTAGTGTTTCCAGTGCTCCCGTTTTTTCATGTTGTTGTGAGAAGAAAAATGCGTCGTCCAAAGGTGCAACAAACTTTCGTTTCTACTTCTTTTTTTGTGATGTGTTAGATGAGATCCTGAACATGTCTTGTGGCTTTTGTACTTCTAAGCACCGAAAAAGTGAGTAAGGGAAAGGAAGCTTCCCACGACGTCAAGTGAGCGGATTGGTGCAACAAGGCGGTGAGGCGATAAGATAGAAAGATTAGGTGTGATGGACTCCACTCCATTTTTCAGCTTTCTGGGCTTGAGTTGATGCACCTGAACCAGAAAACAGTAGGATTGGATGGCGCGCACCCGTCCGGCACGCATAGGCTTGTTGACACCAAAAACCAGTGTAGCAAATTCCACGAAGTCATGTAGGTTAGCAGGTACCAGAAAGTAGAAAAGGTAGGGCGGGTCCTACGATGTCATAGTGCGCCAACACAAAAAAAATCAATAAAATGAAGCAATCGAAGCATGGAATTGCCCAAATGTATTACTCATGGGTCCACTCCTCTACATATACGTTACAGTCATAACGCTTGCCAGATGATTTCCTCGGAAATTATTCACACTTATGCAGACGGCCGGCCCAGTAGTGTGCTCTGACGTAAGATCCTTATCTTTATCACATGATCATAACTTTCATCATACTGACAAAGGTGTTATTTACCATGATGCTGAATATGTTGTTCTACGACATCATTCTATGTTAACTGTTGGGGACAAAGACGAGAAAAGCTTAAACGTTTTAAAGGTATGGAAGAAAGAAATATCATGCTCTAAAATAACGGACTTATACTATCGTTTTTCGAAAACCATCCTGACGAATCGCAGGCGGAGCTGGGCGCAACGGTTGCGCATTGCAAAAGAAGCCTTCGTAAGAAACAGTTCCGTGGTCGTCCGTTTACACTGATACAGGGAGAGGTAAACGGAATCACCCTCTTCCCCACAATCACCCGTTATAGGCATTACCCCGAAATCACCCGTTATAGGCATTACCCCCCTGAAACCCATTCCACCCCGATTCGTGGAATGATACCTTTAACTCAAGTCGGGAAAAAATTTACGAGATCTGAATTTTTATTCCTGATTTTAGAACCTTTAATGGTTTCCCACTTAAAGCCAACTTATTGCGAAAACGAAGATGCTGGAGTTTCCGTGGGCAAATATACGCTTCTGAGTGTGATTACGAATATGACGTGATTCCGCTCCACTCTCCCTAATCGTACTGAAAACGGCGAAAGGAACGGCGTTCGTTTCTACCCTTTCCTTTGTTCCTCTCACTACCACTGGTTCTACTTTAATAGTCTGTTGAGAAGACCTCATTGATTTTCGACCGCTCGCAGGTGGAAGCGATGCATGCATATTGGATGTGTTCTAACGCACCTCATACATATGTAGGAACAAATTCCACTTCCGGGCCATTTTTAAGGACTTAGATTCCCAATGTATATGTTGAGAATCATGCAAAGTGCTATACAACTTTTTTTCTTTTTTTGTGATGGATGGCTCAGAATAAAGATGAAGATAGGAAATCACTATATGAGAAGACTAAACGAATGGGTTTCTATTACTTCACGACTTTAATTGTTTTAAAACTTGAAAAATCCCCATGAAAGCGGAAAGGAATGTTTTCCGGTTTCTTTCTTCTCTTAAGTTTTGAACTGTTTCGCATACTTTTAGAATATACAACATATTTAAATCTACAAGCCATTTTGAAATAAGTCTAACTTCCAGTTATGCAAGTGTGCAATCTTTTGGAAAGTGAACGATTTCCAGTAACAAATCCTATTGTCTCTGAATCTAAATCCATCATTTTTTCCATGTTTTATGATGACTTTCCCAATTTTTATGCTCCATCGTTTATTTAGAATTTCTTTATTTATGAAATCCGCCTTAGATTTCTAGCTACTCTACTAAGCCGTAAAATGGGAGGCAGAGCATCAAAGTGCACAGTAGATCTATTTTCCGAGCTACCGGTTAGAGCAATATTTTCAAAAATCGCTAAATCAGCATTTTTTCAGGCAGAAAGATCCCTCAAAGAATTCAACCGTTCACCTCAAACCTAAACGATGCCTCATCAATACATTTCACCCCTTCGTAAGTCGATTTTTCGATCCTTTCGTTTGATCGTCGGGGCACTATGCAGTGTGATAAACGAGTACACTTCATCAAAGATAATGTGTCGACTAGAAAAACCCAACGTTATCCTGGCCAAAGGCCATCAAACCACAATTGAGTGCTGTATTTACAGAGTTACGAAATAAAAATTGGTATGTTGCTTGGAATCGATCCAAAGATTCCGAACAACAATCATGGCCATCGATAAGTCTACTCGAAATGCTCCTATATGTGCTTGATAATCGCAAAGCAAATGAAGCAGCAAGTACGTTCATATTTGTAAACATTTTTCTTCACATATTTATCAAAATCCTCATTTCTATCCTATTCATCCCATCCATGGTTATTTATTGCAATTTTTTTTTTCAAGGAAATTTCCACATGCGTCAAGTAACGAAATCAAGAGATATGGCTCCTGTGGAACGGAAAACGAAAAAGGGACGATTGTCACTGGAAAACAGACGATGAATTAAACCGAGAGGAAACATGCCAAGAAATCTTTACAACTGTTTGTGCTGTAATTCTAAGTAGAGAAATAAATTGGATCCAGTATACGTTTGTGTGTACACATTTTTATCCAAATAATATATAATTGATAAATTTTGCAATATTTCAAAGCTAATCGTTTTTTTTTCTTGAGAAATCACTTCCATTCAGTAACATACAAGCTTAGAGACGTTTCTTAAGGAGTTTTCGTATTGGGATATACAAACAAGGAAAAAAAGGATTAGCTAACTCTACACCGATCAGTAGAAAGTCTATGTAACTCCATTGAAACATACCACGAGAATGCTGAACAATAAAGCTAAGAGCTGGAACATTTATTAAAATTAACATGTGCATTTACGCATTTCTTCTGGCTCAAACAATCCTATAAAATTAAAAAAAATTTTTTTTTTGAACTATCGAGCATGTTCTCCTTTCTTCTTCTTTTTTTGGTGGCACCACTGGTGTAGGTGAGTAAATGAACAGAAAAGTAAATAAATAATTTAAGAGATCTTCAACTACAATTTTCTTAGTATTTCAATGCCATATTTATTTATTTGTTGGTAGACATCACAGTAGTGCCACGTATAGTTACAAGCTTCTTCTCCATGCGCAAGTAGTAGCGATATCATTGGGTCCAAGTTTTTCTTGCTTGCTCTTTCCAGAAAGTGAAGACTGTACAACAGTGGATTCTGCCCTTCCACAAATTCAACATAACGAACAGGAAGTGCAACATCACATTTTCCATATTACTGAAGTGTAGTGATCACGGAATCCGAGACGTACCGACCCTAATTCACTTCAACGTAAATACACAACTTTTAATGCTTTGTAGGATTTCAAGGAAAACATCTGCTGAAGAAAATGTTTGGAATTTCTTGACTCTGCACTGGTCCTTACATAAAAAAATAATAATTGAGATACTTAGGATGATATTGTGTTCGGTTTAGAGAAAATTACGGCAGAATTTGTGACAAACAGCAAACTTGCGCATGATGATGTATACTTACTGTAAAAAATATGAACTTCAAAAGTTTTGTTAATTTTATTTCGACATCTGTTGAGTAGTTCAATGAGATACTGTAATCAGTACACCCTGATACTAATATCACTTTTTTAATTGAGTAGAAATTTGAACAGTTTTTTGCTCGACTACCAATATCGTTTCGCTACATAGTTGTAAATTTTGATCCCTAGTGCAAAAAAAAAAAAGAAAAAAAGAAACCAAAAAAATCCGGTACGGAAACTCTGACAATTTTTCTTAAAAAAAAATTAGCAATGTTAAGAGAGAAACACTTTCTTTCTGTACATTACATGACCCGTTACTGTACAAACCGGGTCATGTAATCGTGCAGTAGCTAGTAAGCGACCATCAACAAAAAAAAATTGAGGAGTGATCCCTGAATTGCTCAATATAGGGAGACGATTATTCATAAAACCGAAAATAAACAAAGTATAAAATGGTTGTTTTTAAAAACTCTTAAATTATCAGCTAAATAACGAACAGTTACTTTTTTACTTCATTCTCCCTTTTTCTTATTCTCTTTGAAAAAATGGAAAAAAGAAAAAAAAAAACAAAAGAAGGAAATACAGTTGTGTAATTGCTCTTTTTTTCTTCAAACGAACTGATTAGTGGGTTTTCAGTGACTTGTAACAGTATGTAATGATAATGTTCATATCGTTGAAACAATAAAATAAAACCAATTTTTTTTCATGAAGACAGCTGCATCCAGTTTAATGGCAACACACAAATTAATGTTATTAACTGCAGTAATAACTCATTTTCCCACCTCTAAAATGACTTCAGAGATTCATTACCTAAATAATATCTTTGATGTGAAACATATATTTACTTTCTTCTTGAAAGCTTCTTCATTCTCATATTATGGGGGAAGCCAGATTAGACTTTATTTAACGTGGCCATCCCGCGTAATATTTGAGGTTCTCTCTCCTTCACAATTTCTGGAATGGTTGCAGATGTAGAGTTAAAGGAATAATGCGATCTGGAAAAGAATAGAGCTACAATAGAACTTTGAGTTTTTTTCACCCATCAGGTAATTTTTCAGTAAGATATTTCGTTGTAAAAGATACATCTTCATTACGGTCACGATCTATATACAGATGAAAACCTGGGAAAAACTTAAAATCATAAGTACTAAAAAATTTTCTCCACAGAGATTCTGTTCCTTTCTCTTACAGTTATACCATATATGCATTTCTTTGTTTCAAAAGTATGGCTCAAATGAGCTTGCGGAAGAAAAAAACTGTAGCGTGTTCTATGAGTTCCAAGGAATTTCCCATCATTTCCTGATCCCTTGCCTCCTCGCAGGTGAAGCACGTACGATTTTCTTAATAAAAATCAGGCGAAAATAAGGAGAACGACAAGGAAGCTGTCACAGTCCAGGTCCCACGGTCATTCTACTCAAAACCGCCGGTAGAAGTGATTTTCGCGAAACATGACCGGAATGAGGTCGAAAATACGTTGCAGTATGTGGTAGGCTCCTTTCCAGCTGCCAAAGATTTTGACTATCTGTAAATAATAAACATTGAGATCTTATGAAAATAAGTGGGTTTCTATAGAAATTTTTGCAATATATTAGACTGTTACCTTCTTGTCATGAGCCAAGTAATTTTCCTAAAATTAGAGTGAATTCACACATTGCACACATTTAATAAAATCTGTGAAATTGTGAGATTATTTATTTATTAACAAATTTCTAATGCAATATATCGTACGATTAAATCAAATGACAATGGAGCATCTAATCAATTTCCTGAAACGCGAAAATATTGTATAAAGCTAGGATATGACCTTACATTGAATCCGGTATAACCTTATGAGCCCCGATATATGAAGCTCAAAGTTTAGTAAGAAAAAAATATTAACAACGTATCACAAAAAAAATAAATTTGCACATCACTAAGCACATGCACAATCGTATATAGAAATTTGCAAGAGCACAGAGCATGGGCTTTCACTCCAGAAATCATGGACATTAAACACATTATATATCCTGCATTATCGGAGTTTAAAAGATTTTAATCCGCACCACATTCACAGATCATGGTTACCAATTTACAAACAATAGCTCTAGCTTTAATTTCACTTTTCACTCTAATAAAACGACAATAAAAAAATGTATTTTTTTGACATGTCACTATATCTCTCTTTTAATATCTTCCAAATGTTATTGAATTCATCGTGAAAAATTCTAGAAGCTATCTTAGAAATGCCCATATTCAAAGTTAGAATACTGACTGGTTCCATGTATCTTTCATTCAAGCAGCACTGCTCGAGAAAAAAAAATATTTAAATTAGTTCTGTGCAGATAGAAATTTGAGGAATAGCAGCATATTCTCAGGAAGAGCGGTTGTAGGACCGTGAACGAAAAACTCACCTCATTCTTTTCTTATCGTTTCTTATTCTTATAGTAACATCTTCAGATTTGCTCATAAATTTCAAGGTCCTTCACTATTTTGGAATAAGTGGGAATTCAATCATTTACTTCTACTTTTGTTAACAAATCTCGTTTTATTGATGAAATATTTATTTTTGATCGATTATGGATGAGATTTCTGATGGATATTTTCAATAAATTTTCATTAAATAAATATCGTAGCCGTTATACTGTGCATTTACCTTTCACTGTTACGATCGATGAAAAGCTAACAAATCTTGCACATCGTCACTTAAATGATCATAGCTATAATACTATACATTTTCTAAGGTTAATATACACTTAATACGAAAATAGATATGTCAACGTGTTCTGAGTGGGTCCCCATGAGTTTGAATCCATTAAATACTGATGTCTCTAAAAGAAGAGAAAAAAAACCGTCTTTTCTTTTTTAGACGCATTAAAAAAGAGTACGTTACTTCCTGGAAAAATGAAGTTTTTAAATTGAACTCGACTACTGTCCCCTAACAAGAATTACCTATCCATTCAGTAGCTTGTAAAACTTTAAACAACAAAGATTTCCCATAATTGTCTACAAAAATCTCTTCATAAGTTGTGTTCCAGTAACTGTAACTATTGTGCTATTCCAAATTACGTGAGTAACTTTTATCAGTTAATTCTATGAATTCTATTTTCCAATTGTATCTACATTTTAAGAGTTACACATAGATCCATTCAAACAAAAAGTACATAGGAGGTTCACCTGAGAATTACGCTGCAAAAGCTGTTCTCAGACGTTTGCTTAGCAAGCATCGTCAGCAATTCTCACAAGGATTTTTTATCCAGCATTAGTTTTAGGAAATCGCTACACTGTACACGTACGTAGTTAACAATGAGGGTGTTCAACCGGATGAACGCGAGACGTCTTCTGGAAGGCACACGTTCCTTCGCTTCAAACGCATACCCTCTCCTCTATGCGAAGTACCAATCGATAATGCATCGCGCTCACTTAGCTTAAGGCGACGAACGTTAAATTTAACGTTAAGTTAACGAACATAAAATGTATTCATTAAGGATAAAAATTAAATTCTTCCATTCTCTTGTGTAATCGCAATTGAAATCTGCCACAATTTGTTACAGCATCACTAGTTTCGTCCTCGAAAAGAATCCAGAACACTCGTCGAGCTCCAAATATCTTTACCCCTGGAACTTTGAAAAAGAATAGCTCCAGAATTTATGTTTCAAGTTATATGAAACATTCGCTGCTAACCGCTCTGCTCTCATTTTTCAACATAGGCAAGGAAGATGAACGACGTGAGCATATTTTTCAGTTCCCAGGATATTGGCACCGATGATTTGAAACGTTATACCTTCCAGAAACTAGACTAGGGAACAATCCTTTAGATCAAATTTTTTTTTCTAAAACGAATACTTGGAACTGAGTAGGTGGACGTCACCAACTTTTTTTTGGCTGTTTTAATCTTTGTTTTTTTTCTTACAATTAGCCGAAATTAGTGGCATGTCGACCTATTTCTCCTACAGATTCATAATCCCTAATTTTTTTCGAGTGAATTGACTTAAACTATTTCACGGTGGATAAGGCTCATATTAAAGTAAAGGATAAAGTGTCTGTCGTTAATCAATCCGCTTGGGATGCGCCACCACGACACCACAATACAGAATAGTTTGAGGTTGGCGAACGGGTGCCTAACCTATAAAATGACTCGCGGAGGTTGAGCGCTGTATCAGGTCAATGTTTTCATCTTCTCAGACAAGTGTGGTCCCAATTTATCGAACCTGTAGAGAAGAAAGGCTTGGTGAGCACTAAGGCGGATTCGAACCTCCGAGCGTTCGTGCATACAGTTGAACCTTTTACCGAGTGCGCTACACCTATCCGCCAAGACTCAAATTAGTCCAACTAAATTAGATGAGAATGTAGCTTCGCTCCATTCTGGATCGTCAAAATTTCCAAAAAAATGAAATATAATAGAATCTTGTTTATGAACTACCCCTAAATATAAAAATCTCCTCATATCATTCGTATCGTTCTAAAATGCACCTGTAATTTGCAGCATTTTAAATTTGAATTGAAATCACAATAATCTTCTAGCTCAGCAAAAACTAAGAAATCTTAAAAAAAAAAATAAATAAAAGAACGACAAATCAGGAATACATCACACGTGACCATTTTGACCTCCGTCCTCCGTTTTTTGTTGACGCCTACTGATTTTATCTTATGTTTTTTTTTCATTATTTTTATTAATTTTCAATAATATTTCTAAATTTCAGCAGTAAATCTTCCGGATATTACAAAGTTACTGATTGATAATGTCATGTTTATGGCATGACCGCTCCCATATGAAACACCTCAAAGGTAGATAACGGTTGTATCTCAGCTTAGATCTGTCTTCTGAAGAGGAGACAACAATATATGAGATCCCGTCAGACACAAAAAGTGCATAGCAATATTTGAATTCCATCTTCACGATAAAGGAAAATTTCCACGGTGGCGCGGAGGCAAACTGCACAATTTTGATGTGGTGTTTTTGTGTTTTCATTTTCAGAATGACAATGTTTTGGTAAAACAAAAAAAGAGGAAAGAAAAGATCAGTTTGGGAGGTGAAGTGGTTTGTGAATGGAGATGGATGGTTAACGATATACGTCCGTGAGACTTATGTTTACTCGGGTGAACGCAACGCATCCAGTTCATTATGTGAGGCTTCTCTGTTCTACATATGCTCTCTACAACTTGTAATTTTTTGATCGACAACGCAACGCTTTCATAGAATTTGAGTGCTGGAGGGCATATGGACTTTTTGACAAGCTTACAACTATTTTTAAGAATGAAATGCACTATCAAGATATGATTTTTATGATTTTTGTTCCATTTAACTGCCTGTGCCTCCGGTAGCGCTCGTGACTGACTTAGGATTTGCTCCAAGGTATGATGCCTATGTAGTTGTCGACTGCCACTGACAGAATGACTTGCTAGAAGTCCTCATTTTGTACCTTGCAGTTTTTTTATATGACTTCTGCTGGGCTTGCCAAACTCCACTAAGATTCTCTAATGCTCTAGAAGCCAAAACTCTCACATTTTTCCAACAAATCACCTTATTTTCTCAAAAAAAAGTTGTTGGTGATGTATTTAAACGACAACAGAAGTGTACTGAAAAACCTGGTCTATCCTCTAGTAGTGATAAACATCAGTGGTAATAAACATTTATTTAGTGTAACAAAAATATTTTTCAGTTTGTCCTAAACATCGAGCGATTAGACTACGTATAACTAAGTTCTGTTACAAACACAATTTTTAGGTGTATTTTAGTAATATAGGGCGGGTGTGACGTAGCCGGTTAGATGCCCGGTACAGCCACACGTTTGATGGTTCAAAACTGTGCTAATGGAAACCAAACCTTTCATCCTTCCGGAGTTGATAAATTGGTACCAGACCTGTTTAGGAGGATAAAAACACTGGCTTGATCATCGGCTGGCCCCGCAAGTCATTGTATAGGCCATCAAGCTTTCCGAATCCTCACTGATTACGAATTCCAGTAAAACGCGTCGGCGGACTCCAAGTGGATTGAGACGCCAGTGACTTTATCCTTTATTTTAATAATATAATAACCAATATATAGAAACTGGTATTTTTATTATCGGGCATAAAATCACGTACTAATAGCTGCACTTCAGGGACATCAACATTAAATATATCGAATTTACGCCCTAGTAACCAGGCCCTTTTAGTTGCTACATTAATATTGACAGCGTTGTTGAACTTGTGCACAGAACTGCTAATTCTTTTTACTGTGACTGAGTTTAAAATGTGAAAATATAAAATTGACCCTTCACGAAAAAACTACTCATGATGCAATGAGTATGAAGAAAAATTTGTTGATCAAAATGATCCACATTTTAGGAACTCGAGAGATCCGGACACTGTTATATTCGAGAATTACACAAGTCGCTACGCCCGACCTTCAACCCAACCCTGTGATGACGGTGATTTTGCGAATGTTTACCTCAGTTTGAATGAGAGCAATAGATAGGATCTTTATTTTGAGGAGCAGGCACGAGTTCGAATTCTTAAGAACCATAAACAGATGAATTCGACTGTGATACACCCAAAGAGTAGCGTTGTCTGTCTAACAAAGAGTTTTCTCACCCTGGTAAGAGACCACTGGCGAATTCCGAAGAAATTTCAAGAAAACGTCACCACAATGACGTTGGAGTCTGTGAAAAAACAATGGATAAAATGAGAAGAGTTTCGAAAAAAAAAACAACCGCAAAGCAACTACTAAATTACCAAAGTCAAAATGATCAGAAAGCTTGGTAACTCCATCCTAATCTGCTCTTCTGCGAAAATTCCTTCAAAATTCCTTCTGTTGTTCCCAGAATTGTTACGCAAAATCATAAATTTTGCAAAAATTGCGTTGATTCTGATTTACAATTGTATACCTAACAAGCGTCGAATATTAAAGAGTATGTGTTTTCGTATTCAAAGTGGTAAAGTGAACTCACATTACGTAGCGCTGATTTGACAGTTAGGAATGTCCATGAGCTTAAGCCATTCTAGATTTCTACGAGTTATCCAGAAACAGTTCCTCACAGTTTAGGCCATATGTGTAACTAGAAGTGGAAATGAGAACCATCCCTAAGGATAAAGTGGATTTCATGATTTTCCATTCCATGTAAGAACTCTTCAACAGCTCTGCTCCCATTTCAACATTCCACGTAGGGTGTTCCCTTAAGTTGGTTTTTCAGGGATTATTTTATTCTTTTTCTCTGGGTTAAAATCGCACATGGTTCTTATTGCAGCATAATTTTTATTCATTTCTTAAAAATACCTTTTATCAGAACAAGGTTAAGGAGAATTAGGATTAGGTCATATTTCCATGTATCGCAAGACGTATATCTTTTAATGTAAACGTTCCAGTTTTTGCGTCACTGAATAATTTTAACATTTTAACGTGTTCGACCCAACTTAGGACATATATTGAACTTAAGAGATTAATTTGTTTTCCTCCTGCTTAAAGCAATGGAAAGACACAAATGTATAAATTTTTAATTTTTTTCTGAACATTATCATGAATATGCAGAGATCTGAGGTCAATGTGACAGGTTCACCAATAAAATTTAAGAAAAAAAAACATAAATATTGCTCATAATAAGTACCTAGTACTTCATTGCTTTTGAGAAACAACATAAACGACAATCTAACATGATATATATTTCAAAAAAAAAGAGAAATCAATTAGAGGATGGATCAAATGGAAAGCTCTGATTCGGCCACAACACCAACGAGCAAAAGTTCGTGTATGTATCTATGCATTTATGTGTATGCAACCAAACGTGGAAAACATACCGAACAAAGCTAATCGATAACTATCGAAGAAATGAGACGACCAGAATAGAAGAATGACACATGAAATAACGTGTATGTACGTGAATGAATTTCTTTTATTTGATGTATTTTACCCTTTTATATCGCAGTTTTGTCACCGTTGCACCCATAATGTGATCAAAGATATCCATAAAATTAGCAGCCACGTCGCAATGCTGTCAGCTCGTCTGAAAGTACAACAACTTATGATATGTTTACGAGATGACAGACTGTGATGGATCTTTTTTTTCGTGGACGTGAATTTTGTTACGGTTATCCGCTCTCTTTGCAGGTGTTATTATCTCGCAGACAATCCGGATGTCGGCAAAGTCTCACAAGTGAGGCGGTGTAAAATATTCTTAGTCGGTTCACACATAAAAGATTGTGGAAACAATCGCACTAACATTGAATTCATGGGAACGCTCGGATAGTCGTTACACAGTTGTCCGACACACCAACACAATTCCACACTACGATTGCTGGATCGGGCTGCCATATGTGGAGGCAGTAAGCGATGTGCAGGCATACGTGAGCATGACGTATCTGCAAAAAAATAGATTTTAAAAAATTTATTTTATAGGCTAAAAAAGTTGGAAAAGAAATTCTAGAGGAAGATTTTTCTGGAGAATCCCCTGTTCTAAAAAAAACGGTCAAATAAGCTGAATTCCTGCTCTTCTAACTGAGAAGAAAAGAAACGGTACGCACCGTACCGGTGCCGTAAACGGAACAATTGATTCTTTTATCAGCACAATGCTGCTGCATGGATTTAGTAAGGCCTTTCTGGGAATTTTTTTTTGCGATTTATTGCGATCATCATAGCTTAGAAACGTTTTACTTATGGTACATCAGCGTTGTATGACAATTTTGAAGTGATGAGGACAAAACGAGGACAAACTATGAGATGATAGACAGATGTCAGTCGAGATGTACTCGTATACGATGATAAACATAATCCTTACAGTTTACAACTGGGCGGTGAACGTTTCAATGATGTTCGTGCAGTGAATTTGGTAATTTTTTCTTTTAAGTTCGGACATTCCTAAAAGTACTGAAGTCCTTAATCATTAGATTTCTCGGAACGAAGAGGTTTCCTAGTATTCGATTGAAAATACCACTTCAAGTCGGTTGTCGGTATGTACTTCTTTAGTGCAACGACTCCAGACAATCCGAAAGTGATACGCCACGAAATGCTTGTAAATTTAGTGTTGTAAATTTAAATAAAAAATTGAACCTGAAGAATTGAATTTTAATTGAAATGTAAACTAAATTGTAAAAAGGCTAGCGAATTCCGGTTCAAGCGCTTTAGACGAAGAGAAATGATGAAGTTTAATGCGAAATTTAAGAAAATTTCAACTGTGACGTATGGAAATGAGTCCTTCAAGCGTTTTCTCTGGACTTGAAACCATTTCCAGCCCTTATACCGAAACGAGCACCATTTCTTGCCTGGGATACTAATTACAGCTGCATACGTCAACAGTTTCAAAGAAGTACAGAAATTGGTGGATTGATGGAATTAAGAGTTATATCGTTTTGAGAGTATTCTGCTCCAGCAGAAAAAATTGATAAACTTTGACAAAGCTTTTTTTTATCTTTCGCTCTGAACGAATCTACATTAAAAACGGGAACCGTCAAAAATAAAGTCTCACATTTAACATACACAGTCTCATATTAGATTAATTTTAAAAAGACCGAATTTTTAATTTTTGCTTAGCTAGAAAATTACTTGAGTTCATTTCAAATCTGAAATGCTGCTGAATTTCGAGAAAAATTTCTGTATATTTAACTAAACTATATTTTCTGAGACAAATTTTGCGCTACCTGTAAGTAAACTGCTTAAATTCGTTGTGTCGCTACGTTGCGGTTTATTTACGACCGCTTTTTTTGTAAATTACATTGCAGCAACCCCTACGGATTTTTCGGACTTCTAATTCTTTTAAAATACTTTCTTCTAGATATAATTGATGTTAAACAATTATAATAAAATAAAATGTAGTGCTACCCTCCGTTACGAAAAGGGAACGGTTCCAAATGGAAGTATTGAGCTTGAAATAGGTTTTTTTTTCTCAAAGTAGCAGGAAGAGAGCAGCATGGAATGGCTTTTAACCGGAAAATGGCTTAGCAAAACGCAATCACTTGTTTACTCTTCTGGAATACATTACAGAGCATTTCCTTGGTTTCCCGGCAAATCCAAGTTACGTATTAATCGTGCATGGTACATATACAAAATTTAGAACGTCAAAAAAACTCTATATTTACATATTAAATGTCGCCTACAACTAACAGCGCAGGATCATTCACCCAAATCCACAATACTCTTGGAAAACGTTAATAGAAGAAATATAACCAAGTACAGTACTTATGTCCGGTTTTTAAAGCAATTTGCCTAATTTATAATTTCAATATGATTGATGTATGTAGATCAAAGCAGGAGATGGTTTTCGTAGGTAAAGTGTTTCTGGATAAGGAATGCCCATCATGTACAGTTTCGAATTTTCATTAATGTTTTTTGAATGACTTGAAATCGCATTCTATTTCACCAAATAAATCCGGATAATTAGTATCAAGCGCAGCTAAGCGATGAATAAATGAAGCGCGTCGACATCAATTTTTCAAGAACTATCAAAGCGTTTTGCGGATCCATCCATGGAGGACGAATGCCTAAACAAGGATGTGGATGCTATTTGAGTGCACAACGACGAGCACATGACACGCATCTATTTTTAGTTGTCTTTCGTAATTCTTTTCCAAGAAAATTCAATCGTTCTGTTCCAGAATGTTTATGAAATTATTGCGATGACAATATTCGGATATGTCTCTGGAAAAGGGTGCGTCACATGCGACTTTTGCCGGCACTTGTACATGACGAATAGCATTGGCAGCGTGGCAACGAAGAAATATGGGTCTCTGGATGGGTGCGAAAGCAGGCGCCGTTTCAGGCTGCGACGACCAAACCCCAAATGGCACTGAACTTAATGCCATTCGCTCTATAACAAGTCGTGAAAATTTTGTTGCAGGAAAATTTTTGAGGAAGTTCTGCACAAATTGAGAACTGTGAGCAAATACCTAATCAGAAGACGATATTAATTATTTTCCAGTAGTCTCAACCTGAAATAATTGCAGATCGCATGAATCGCAAGGTATATCTTCTATTTAAGGTTACAGGATCTACAGGAGATTTCAAAAAATTAAGTGACCGCTGTCTATTTTGGGGTGGGTTGAGGAAAATACATACAACTCAAATGAACCTAGTGATCCTCGGTTCTTTCGGCTCTCTTCCTTCGTTTAAAAAAAGCAGTATTTCGTTGAAAATTACAGTGGAAGAGATTTAAATTATAACTATTACATCGTTATAAACCAGTTTATATTATCATGGAACTGAGAATATGAAGACGGAATTTTTGAATTAAGTGAAGAATAGAATAAAATTCGTCATTTTTCACTACAAATCAGTAATTAGATGACACCTCATGACATATTGTGGATATATGATAATATTAGTGAAAAAGTAATAACCGTCAATTAGGCACCATGAATAAAATCACGGGTCGAGATTGAATTTCAAGATTCAAAATAAACTGGGCCTTTCTTATTTATGTAAAGATATAGAAGTTGGGAAGATTAGTGATACATTTCCTCAGATTATTAAGGACATAATTTGCGCACTGATATTAATTCCAAGTTTTCCATTTATAGATAAATAGATAGTTGGAGACCTTTACAGAATTTCTAGAATGTCTTTAGAGAGAAAAGTTACCAAACAATAGATTTTTCATACTCTCAAAAATTTTAAGTATTAGTAGCTCTCATTTTCGCTCTGTCGGCTATCACATCCTAGCATTCTGACATGTAGCAAATTTTCCGATTCTAATCAAATATACGAGAAGAAATCGTTCAAATTGCTACAAGAAAAAGTAATGCTTCCTAGCAGGAAACTGGAAAATGGATTAAAAAGTTATCATTGCTAAGAATGATTTTTGCTCGCTTTTAAAACTTTGCAGGAACTTGTAAACTTCATTATGTGAGGAAATACTCTTACTTAGAAATGTCATTTCAATTCTAATAAATTAGAAAAGTTTCAAAAGAAAGCGTGTTTCTTTTTTGAATCTTTCCTTTTTCCTAAAAGGAATTATTCCTTTTCTGAGAAACAATTTCAATTGAATATGTACTTCAGGGTACTCTCTTTGATATACCTTATTTTTGCGGTTTAATATGAATTTCCCTACTTTACATCCTATGCCAGGTGGTGTTTTCATTAGTGCTAAGGACTACTAAGGGCATTGGGATGTGAAAATGTTATAATGTTGGTTTTTCATTTTATTCTGGATCAATACGTGGAATTTTCATCAGACGAAAAAGCTGCCACCTATGCAGCTGGGCTTATTATGAAAAACTGACATGCAATGATGTGGTATATTTGTTGACATCATGGATTTAATAATGCGACATGAAAAATATGAAGCAATATACGGTAATTTAGTGATAATGACATACTCTAAGAGTTATGAACTAAGCGCTTACCAAGAATTGGTGAGCTTTGCGCTCGTGGTGCCGCACCGTATTTAAATACACTGGCGAAACATCCTCGAATGATATTGTTACCAATATGTTGGCCTGAATATTCAATACTTGTTATGTAATAGTAGATAATTGCAAAAATTTTTTATCCTTACTTATTAAATTAATATTGGTAATGTAATGAAATTTTAGTAGATAAAGTTGACTTTAACCATAGCGTAAATTTCATTAATTGCATTTGTCCTTTTTGAGAGGAAAAAAGCGCTTGGACAAGCAGTCATTTAACCTCTTCGACTGCCCTCTAAATGCTGTTTTAATTTTCTGACCATATACTAACCAAATAATGTGTATTAGCTATGTACAAATGCACTAATATGCCCCTGGTTCCTATTTCTCATAATCTCCCGTTTTTTCCACCCATTTTTAACGACATTAACGATATGGAAAACGGTGGAATATGCGAGTAATTAGCGAATAGCGCTAATGTTGTACAACTAACGCTCGACTTCCTTTGCAACGACCTCAAAAACGATCTAAAAGATTTCCATTAGTAGGAAAGTTTGATTTTCGCATGGGCTATGATGGTGAATGACGAGAAGATGGGTTCGATCACTCGGATTACCCGATTAAATTACTCGCTACACCGCGCTCATGCACTATTATCCGAGTTGACGATAGGTTCGCTAAGCAAATAGTAATTCGCGCGTATCGGACATCTGTTCTTATTTTTCTGGAGAAAGAATTAGGGATTGGAGCATTTCCCTGCGTGTATGAGCAACCAAGGTTTGATAAGCGCTCGGCGTTGGCGAAGAGTGCCTTCGTAGGCAAAGTCCTCGTCGTTCGTCTTCTGCCGAAGTATGCACTCGTGAGGCTCGCATATTCAGACATAAGTGGGCACTTCTTAAGCCGGTGAACAACACGATGAAAAGCCGCTTCAACGCAAATCAGTTCCCCGTAGCTCTTATCCGTAGCCTGTGTGTGTATGTATGTGTGTGTGTGTGTGTGTGCCCCTACATTCTTCCCCTCCTCCTATAACTCGTCCTCTTTTGCTTCGGCCTTTACTCAAGCACACACACACGCACACGGAAATTGGTCGGGCATTTTTCGATGTGAATCACGAATGAGGATCGAGCCAGAACATCAGCTCCAAATCTTTGTAGCTGATTTTAACAAAAAAATTTCAGCTAGTACGCTAATTTCATCATGCCTTAAATATGGGAATTCTTTGCATGGTTTCTCACGCATCAGAGCTCTAACTCTAAGCTCTTATTCATCTCGGATGGAGAGTTGTAAAGTTCATAACTGGATTTCCGTGTATTTCCAAGATCTTGGGACTTATATTGAAGAGTAGGCGTGTCTTTTTTTTAACTCAAAAAGGGGTCATTAAAAATTTCAAAGAATTCACTGTTTGGGCACATATTAATCGTTTCGAAGCGCCCCAATCTTTCTTGGATAAAACTTTCCTGGCTACGCATTCCACAATATGCACAAAGTTGTTAATGTGAGGACAGGTAGCCAAAAAAAGTGTTATATTCATATTTCCACATTATGTTCACATTGTACTGTACATAACGGATTCAAATCTATATTTAGTTACTCTAAACTCTGGAGAAATAGAACGAACTCTACAAAGAAGTCGACTGTTACAGTTAAAACATCTGTATACTTAAATAAAAAGAACTCGGAACCAAATTGATGTGATCTAACGCGGAACATCATTGAAAAATACACTTATGAAGCAAACACATTACACATATAATATGTATACGCAAATATGTTTTTTTAAATTCAGATTAATTACGTTTTACTAGAAATATTAGGCGCTGAAAAATTAACGCACTAGCCAGCCGTATGAGATTTCTAAAAGACTCGAATCTTCGAGCAATTCGGATATTCGATTTGATCATTCACTGTTGACTATGTTTGCTGAAAAGCCGGCAATGTGCTGGCAACTTTATGCAAATACGGAACAACGCGGCTTCCACTTCAACGCAATGTCGAACGGGATAATCTCCAACCCATATATGTTCATAGTGAAATTTTCCCACAAGCATTCAAAAGGAATCTTTCAGAAAGATCATCCAGAAAGTACCTGGACTGGAAGAAAAACAGATTTTGATAGGGCCAAGATCAAAATTCGAGTTTCTCACATGAAGTGTGAAAAAAATGCCGAAATAAAAGAACTGCACCAGTTTCCACAGGGAATAAATTAGGATCCAATTTTTTAAAGGTTTTGACTCAGATAAAGTGTTTTCCTTTTTTTGTGCACTATTGCATTTGAATAAATAAATGAGTGAAAATAAGTAGCCTCTATACAACTACAGTTTCGCAACATTGTGTGGGTCATTCTGGATTTTGTTCAATTATCCACATCCACATTTGCCGCCGCTCATCACACATCCACTTATTTATGTCGAACAACTGAATGAAGCTAGGGATAGCTGTACGGTTGTTGGTTGGCTTGATGTGTGTGTGTGTGTGCAGTCCATGAAAAGTCCAATCATAATAAAACCGCGAAATGGAAACGAATGCTTGTGCAGTGCATGAAGGGTACTCGACAAATGGACTAGTCATTATCGTCAAGAGGTTCTCTCCATCCACGACCCAACCAGCATCTATCCATCGTTCGGTTAGCTGATACTCGTAGCAGCAGCAACAGCCATCGAATCGTGCCGATATCAAAACGGTGTTTACTCGATTCAGTTGTAGTGTCAACGGCATGAACAGTAGCCACCACGAAGCCCTTTACTCGACTTACTCGCGAAAATTCAACAAACGTGCTCCGTACGCGAATTTGTGGACCAGTTCATGCGCGACATCTATACTGATATTAGTCGGGCGCCCAAATCAAATTCATGCTCGTGCTTCCAGTCACTGCATTAATGTTCCGAGTGTTAGACGGAACAAGTTGTTTGAAAATGTTACAAATTTCTACATCATTTCTACGAAATCCATAAATCAATTCACATCCATTCGGCCGCAAATTTATAGATGCTGTCGGCAGCTTTTCGATTGTAATAAGTAATCGATCAAACTGCGATCTCACATCGTTCAAACGGCGGCTTAGCGGTGGCGGTGGTGGCGCCAACGTTTAACGGATCGTGCGCGAACGAATCCACCCTGCGCAAGCATTGTTGTCGTTATGCGGTTGAGCCGATATTCTCTTGATTTTTTTTTTCGCTCAATTTCTTTCAATTTATTCAATCTTATCAAATGAAGGGTAAAGGAGTTCCGTCGACCAAGGTTCCCGATAAATTCGCAAACAGATTTGCCTGATTGTTGACTTTCTGCGATTTTGCGAGAAATCGCGAAATTTCGCGGCGCTACTAGCAATCTCAGGATTCATCGGTAACGATTCCAGAAAAATGCGAATGCTATGCTAGTTGAACCGATAAACACGTGAAGGAACATCAACATTTTCATACTGAGTGCCAAGTAAAGACGTTTCTACCCTGGGGGCAAAAGAGGCTTTTGAGGATTCGAAAATCTTTTCACAGCTTCTTTCCTGACACTTCCACGTAGTTACATAATGATGTGGGAGTCATAAAAGTAATATAGTCGATTTTGTCCCAGAACTTTGGAAGTATTGTCCTGTAAGTATTGAGAAGAACTTGAACTAAATGGAAGTCTCAAAATTCATGTGAAATGTCTGGATATAGTTTGTATGTAGGAAGAGAAATTTTTATTCCGCTTCCTGAAGAGGCTCCAGGCAGCACAAGAAATACAAGACTTCTCATGTTGAAAATTTAGGATAGAGATTCTAGTTATCATCCAAAAAGAGTTAATACCCACCAGAACTTTAAGTAATCGTACTTTCTTTTAATTTACTTCTTACTTCAAAAAATAAAAACAAAAAGGACATACATGCACTTTTTGATGGAGGTCGCCTAAAAAAAGAGAAAGCGGTTTTTTAGATAGTTTTTCGCTTCATTTTCAAAGAAATATGAGCTACGTATCATTTATTTATGACTTTACAAAAGAACGAAACGAATCCGTTCGACAAGTTATTACCACCTTTCTTACAAAAATGTACTTGAAGAATCAGGCACCTTTAATTACAAGCGCAGTGTTTGACTAGAAAACAGTAACAGGTGGAAAAATTAGTACTATTTATGCAAAGCATTAAAGGAGAAAAGTGGAGAATTACTTGATCACGGTAGAATTCAGAATAATTTCTGTGTAAACTCGCCATTAGTAGAAAGAAACGGTAGACCTTTGCTTGAAGGGACCTAGTTCCTTTCTATGAGGACTTGAGGAAAACTACTGAAAACGGGATGTGGATTGTTCGAAGATTGGCAGTCAAACGTATTCCAATTATTTGACATATTTGTTTTTTTGCAAGAGTATATTGATGTCATTACCGGAACAGCACTTTAGTCCAATATTTGAACGACTTGAAAACATTAAAAGCTTTCCGAAATATCCTAATCTAGGACTCCACCTTGCACGAAAAAGTTAAGCGAAAAAAAAAGAATAAATAGAAATACAAGTACGTCTCAATGATCTTTTTGAACCTAACATTTCGATGTGACGGAGAACATTCTCATTCTGCGCCAGCCAATTTTATTTTAAGAAATCGTTGTTTTTTTTCAGATTGAACAGATCTCAATTTTCCAGGAACAAAAAATGTACAGATCCGGAAAACTTATTGCAAAGGAGTGGAACAGAAGATTCAAAGATGCTGAACTTACCTGCTAAAATTCTCGGCTCAATTACCGTAACACACATCGAATTACTGCACGGTGTCATTCCAATATTCATCTTTGCCGGAATTTTAAAGCAATGATCAGTGAAATTCATTGGCCGATAATAAACCTAAAAAAATGACAGTTGCATCAACACGGATTGGATTAGAGCAGCTTTAGAGGAAGTTCCTGAACGATATGTATACGTCGTCCACGATAAAACCGACAATTTTTTTTCTGCACATACGGAAACCTGATTGATGTGCTTTCGGGACCGAACGAAACAATGTCAGGGATGATCGGAAACGTTCATCGATCACTACCGTTATCCTCGACGTGAAAGCATCATTTATTTTATACCAACTTCAACGTTCCTTTTTTATGAAGAAAATATATGTGAGGGCAAAGGAAGGAAACGTCAGATCCTCGGATAGTGAGTACTTTTACACGTGCACATCTTAAGATGTGTTAATATCGTGCAACCAGGAAAAACCTCTATAAATTTTTTAGTACTTATTTTTTCCCAGCTAATGAACAGAAAACTGTCAATAAAATCCATAAAAAAATATGGTTGTTAGGATGATGAAATCATTTTGCAGATTTTATGTAACCATAGTAATATTATATAACTGCAATGAATTACGGTATTTTATGGGAGAATAATTGAAGTGAAATTAGATGTGAGATAATGCATTAAATGTTATATGGGTGTATTATGAAGAAATGACCAGATTGTTAGTTGAATTCGGGACCGAAAGGAAGTAGTATTACCAGAGAAAGAGAAAAAATGTAGTTTGTAATGACATGATTAATTATGATAGTAATGATGTAACTAATATAATTATAGAAGACCTTGGGATCACTACTTAGTTTCTGTTATATCTACTTCAAAATTTCACGTTTCATTTTAAGTAAAATTAAGGATATGAGAAATACGACTTCTAAATGTAGGATAATGGTAAAAGTGCGCAGAATAACGGGATTAAAAAATCCAAGCAAACAGTGAGATTGCGAGCAGTGAATGACATCTTTGAAATGTTTGCCACATAAAAAGTGCATATCCTAAAGACGAGTCTACCAATCCCAGAAAAATCTCGCTATAATATACTTCTATCACGTTTGAATAATTAGAAAAGAAACCGAAACTCTCACTTCTTTTTGTCAATACTACACGTTAATCCTAAACAGAACTTTCAGTGATGACCAAAAAACATCCCTCAACATAGAATCACACGAGGAATGTGACTTGAGGAGTTTATGCGACGAACAAAATGGAAATCCAATGGCCGAAAAAGTGGCGAAACGTTTGGACGCCGGCCGGACGCATCGTCGGCCTACGACCTCCGAAATTCGCAATTTCACCCTCTGTTCCTCGGTCCAACACCTAGAACCGTTAAACGTGAGTGACGTTGTTGATGTTGACGTTCAGTAAAGCGTTGTATGAGGATAATCAACGATGACAAACTGACAAACCGATCAAATGACAATCAATTGGACAACAAACGACGGCAAGAGAAGAGAGTGTGAACGTGCTTTTTTGACAGTCTCCGCTCCCGTTCCCCAGTCAAAACATCACCAGCTTTGAGTGATGAGTGTCAAATGGGCTCATTCGCTTTAACGAGAGAGCGGAAAAAACCTCGCCCCTACTAAGGGTCTTGATCCTTTGATGACCCCTGGAGAAAGCTCGATATAGAGGGCCGAAATCAGCACTGCACATGAAGTGATATATAGCTGGAAGCTCTCCAAGGAATAGGGCGCCCGTTGCCGCGCACAATAACTATATCATCTCTATTGACAAATTCGGCGACTCCAACCCAATAGTACATAAAGTTGAAAATAGAACTCATAACCCGAAATAACTTGAAATGTGTTTTATTATGCAAGTTCATGATGCCCAGGTTTCTTAAATATTCAGGGAAAAAATTTCTGGAGGATCGCTATACATTAATATTCACATATTTACATAGTATCTTTCTCTATAACACATCTTGGGAGAAAAATCTCCAGTTTTCTGAAAGGAGAAGAATAAATATACAAAGAAAAATAGAAATAATAGGAATATAATGAAAAGACATCTCAACGCACAAACACACAAATGAACAAATCTGGACTTCTTCCTTTTTTCTGGGGGTGTTATGTTATAAGTGTATGAGTGCATAGCGGGTGAGTAGTGGTTCTTGGAGCTTTGCAGATACGATGAAAACAACCACAGTTTTAATGGCTAAAATTAGAGGATTCAGTTGAATCCAGTAAAATGAGGAAATGATTCTATGTGTTCAGCTAGGCTGACATTTCCGATGTTTAGGAGTTAAGACGAGGAAATTTCCCATAGACGCCAATAAACCGCCATTGATGTGACGTACTCACAAATGACGGGAACATGTTCCGGATTGAGCAGAAAATGAACAACCGGATGTTCGGAAAGATTCCCGTGCACTCAGAATGAATAAGATAAAGCGAGAGAGAGAGAGAGAGAGAGAGAGAGAGAAAGGAAGAGAGAGAGGGTGGAAAAAAATTGCGATACGAAGAATAAGAAAACACTGGAAAAGAGAAACATTCGCCATGTGGTATGCAACAGAGAGCGCCTTGTTACAACACTACAAAATGAAATTCAATCCGCAGTGAGAGCGGCTTCAACGAGCTGTTTGACTGCAGGATATCAGGACGATCCTATGGAAGAGGCGTATATTCATGCATCAAAATAGATCAGATAACAGCTTAACGTCCTATGACGAAAAGGAAAATGTGAGAAACGATGAATAAACAGCATATAGGAAAATAGATGAAAAGAGAGCAAAGCGTGACGTATGTCAGATGATCGTAACATGATAACTTCGTCATCGAATGTTTGAAAATCGTGTGACCCTTGCGCGAAAAACCAGATTTATAGAAGGATTTGTTCTGTCAGCTTACCTCTTCCAAATAAGGCCAATGGAGAAGGAAGTCCTCTGACATGCAGCTATAACAATATTTAGTTGTTGAGCTGAAAGAAGAAAAAAATGAGGAATACGCGTCAATGCTGATTTGTGGTAACCTCCATAACTCATTGTACAACTTTGAGCAGCATATTCGAAAAAAAGGAAAACAGCCGCTGTTGTCCCCGTCACAGGTGTGAAAAGTAAATCGATCACCTGAAATCCATATACTCTACAGCAGTGATGGGTCGAGTGAAAAAGTGAACCAAAGTTAGAATAACGGCAAGACGTGACGATAATGTAGTCGAACTATGATGTCGCATTAATGACACGTCGACGGCGAGTACGACGCCGTCCGATGGCCTTGGAAGACCATACAGCGTCGACGGCACGATGCAGTGTGATGATAATAACGACTAGAATGGTGATCCGTGTAGTAGCGGAATGCAGACCGACGTTTTCGTGGTTTTGTTGATGATGACCACAACGTGGAGACGGACGGGTACACTAGACGAGGCGGGTCGCAACCGACGGCACCGCCCGCGCGAGCTCCGCCCCAATCAAATCCGAATCCCGGCGATAGGGGCCCATAATTCGCGATAACAACGTGACGGTCACTCAATCCTTATCCACGAAGACTTGTTTGGTGACATTTTTCCGGGGAACCAACATTGGCGGGGATGTTTTGCTGAAACGATACCAAATTTCATGTTGTTATGAGGATCAAATAACGGGGCTAACAAAAGGTTATCTGTGTTTGTAATATGTGGAAAAGTCGAAAGATGATCGACAAAACGAGGAAATATTTTTCCTAATTTACTAACTTCTGGAAATATATGGCTGGGTTTTAATTCCAGAAAAAGTACATTTATCACCAAATTCAAACAATTCTTTCTCTCTCTCTATTATCCATATATATTTTGGGGTTTATATTTTTTTCATCTTTTTCCCTAACAACCATTATAATTTCATTTGCATTTCATAAAAAGTTCTGCTTTTAAAAACAGCAAACAGCACGCTAAGGGATGAACTTTTGAAAATAGAACCACCCAATTTGTCTCATATTACGCTGAAATTCCGCATAGGAATTTATGGGAATCGAATAAACTTGTCAACTCCAGAAATCTTTGTTTAGAAGAGACTAATGAATGTTAGTTGCAGTGCGAGAATTAAACTGATTTAATTCGCACTTAGTTTTCAAAGATGAAATAATGAAGTAATAAAACAAATCCAAGAGAAATTGTTCGATCGTGGTATGAGAAAATCAGAAATGGACCACATCTGATTCATAGTTTCACTCCATTTTATATGCTTCCCAACACTCAAAAATTCCAGACTAATAAAAGTGGTAAAAAAAATTATTATAACTGCTTTTCCATTGCTTTCACATTCCGGACACTTTGCATTAAGATTGTAGCAAATGTTGCACTTTCATTTTTTTCTACTTGTTTGCTTCAAGGAATCACCATGAAAGTTATACTTTACTGAGGCAATGAGAGTTATAGTGGATTAAACACGTTTTCGGAGCACATACAGAACTGTACTGTACACATCTCTCCTATGTTGGTCGGGATCCATGGATTAAGGATTTTAAAATTCGTTATCTACAAAGCAACAACACACGTGGTCGTGGTTATGCCATTCATTTAACAATTACGCGTTTATTAATTGAACTTTCCTTAGCAACTGAATGAGAAAATCAGCCACTATACGCAACTGTTTTGAAAATTAGGTCCTCATAATTTTGTCATTGAAAAAATTCCTATACAACTATAGAAAACTAATCGGCCGGATAGAGTCTTAACTTGACCATGAGGGGGAAAACGAAAAACGCAGAACAAATTAAACGGGTAAGTCGTTGTAGCGAAAGGAAAAGTCAAGAGGATTTTAAATATAAATAGTTTCGTTAAAAAACATTAAATTAGCGAATTTTGTAAGGGGAACGAATATATTCTCTTACGAAACACTACAAGATCTCAAATAAAATATAATTTTTTTATCGCGCTCCTAACAAATTTTTCTCCTATCACCAATAAACTTGTACAATTTTTAAATTGGTTATAATATTCTACTATAATTTCAGTGTTGTTTTTAATGCTTGTCGTCCTTTTTTTTCGAAAATTACTTTGGTGTATACTGGTGGATACATGCATGACACCAAACTTTTTAAAGAGGTCCTATTAGAATATTTTAATAAACAAAAAAAGCCTCAACTTAAGGATTCGCCTTTTTTTCGGTTCGAGTGCTAATAATAGACGAGATGAGTATTTCCATTATTAAAGAAAACCTGTTATAATATCTAAAAGAAGTGCACATTTATAATGATATCCAGAAAAGAGAAGCAAACTCTGAAACCTTCTTTAAAATTTCTTCATGAAGGACTTCTTTATGAACTACTAAAATCTTGATGTTAGGCAGCATTGAATTTTTTTTTTTTTGAAAAAATATTCAAAATCAGCATTCATCTCTGCAATTGTGCAAGTATCAGAAGAGAAGGATTCGAGACTGCAACCGATCAAATAGGATCTAGAAATATTAGCATTATGCTATACGAAAAATATTAAGAAACGAGCTAAGCTAAAACATCCCGAGCTTCTAAAAGCATCCCAACCATAACGCATACGAAATCTGAAACCTACGAAACATCGAGATAATGGAAATTAAAATCAAAAACTTGAAACTTTCTCAACAATCTTCATCTAAGATGAAATATAATGGAAAACAATGAATAATGCAAGAGCAAATCCAGGAAAGCACGAATGCGAAAAAAATCTTTCCCCTTCTGGAGGGTGTTCCAGGTTTTTCAACATGAACTGCTTTTTCTTTACAATGTTACGTGTGTTGAAGAAATGTTGAAGAGAAATTAGCTGCTTGAATATAAAAGTGGTCAGAATATTAAACAAATGTGCTTGGAGAAGCATATTAGGAGTCTCCCTAAAACGGCGAAAAATTTTTTTTAAAAAAATTGCAGTTAAAAAACCATCTCTTTCTCAATCCATACTAATCTCCGAATCCATGTAACTCTCCACTGAAAAATTTTTCTCACATCTATCTGTTCGTCTCTACTGTTCTTTGTAACCACGTATTTTAATGAAGTCTCCTACTTCTCCATGCATACATACATATTATCCAGAATTATTCCAATATTTCTCAATATACTACATATATTTGTATATAGTAGTCAAATTCACATTATTGACAGAAAGCGGTCAATAATTCCTGTCTATTTGAATATCGATTAAGCATCCCTATTCCTTCAAAAGCAAAAAGCAAGAATGTCTGGAATTGCAGTAGCGTATCCTCAACAATACCTACTTGTATATGTGTAAAGGTGCTGACGGAAAGCCCAAGCTTTGAGAACTAAACATACTGTCAGTACGTTCAGAAGGACACATTAAACTTCAGAAACCTGGCTCAATATTGATTTTCTTCTATTTTTCACTCATCGTTTCTGCATATGATTGAATAAATTAAATAAATATTACTGTTAAAAGTAAGGAATTTTTTAGGATAGTGATATTTTAGATCGTTTATCCGTTCGTTGACGATACGTAATATGTCCCTAGGACGAATGTCCAAAAGAACAATGTCATTTTGGCGTCAATAATATGTCAACTAAAGATGAATTAGGATAGATATGTGTATTGGAGGAGCATCACTTGAGAATATCCGTCGAAAATAGCTAGTGTATCACTTTGTATCGGTCAAGCAGTAATTCGAATAAAGAAAAAAAAGAAACTTCCAACCGGCAAAATGTAAAGTTTATAAAGAATGAAAAGACCATCGAATTTGAAAGAAAGGATTATTGCATAAATATAGGATAAAATATGTAGATAAAGGAAAACCTATCTCACATATATCACCTTCATCCGAGATTATAATGAAGTTCCCACCTACTTATTAATAGTATACAAGTTTTATTCTTTCCCTACAGAAATAAAAACTAATTAACTATTCCTGAAATAGAAGCTCTATCCAGAAATGAACATCTCCAAGGAGTTTTCTTTTTTAAAAGTTCTTGAAAAAAAACTCGGTTCCCTCTGTCTCTTTGCACTCACCAATAAAAAGAAGCTGTAATAGTGAAGAGTCAACAAATCAAAGGATCCTCGGATGAGGATAACAAAGGTTGCTGTCAGGGATAATTTGGAGCCATAGTAACTTGAGAAGACGTAAACGAACAGCGATAGTAGCTTTAATAAATGAATGTTTACCGTACTCACGAACAATAAAAAATCAAGCATCGTTTCTGAATTTTTATAAAGAAAAGGAAATTTTGTTATTTTATATGTTATATAGAATATTTATTTTATTTTATATAGAGAAATTTCTCTTGTGTTCCTTGATGATGTGGAGATGAAATTTTACTTAAAACCAAGCTAGATGCATAAAAAATAAAAATAAAAAGTGCTCAACACGTTTTTTTCCCTTTTTAATGTGTAGCAAAGGTTCAGGGATCAAAGATTAGTCGAAGCTCCGAAAATTTATTTCAAAATCTCCAACTTCTAATGGTATTCTCATCCGCACTTAACTCTTCAGTATTCAAGATTTTTTTCATCTTTTTTTAAACTCATTTTTCCTAATTTTCCCCCGTTTTGTTTCACAATGCTTTTGCCACATCAGGACGTTGTAATTAATAAAAATTGTTGAGATGAATGGCTGGATGGGATTCACTTCGGAGAACGACCAAGAAGTAGAAATATCTTACATTACATTAGAGCGTATTTTTGCAAAATGTCCAATACATATTAAATTTTCTACGTACGAACAGCAAACGTTTACTGTTCTTTCAGAGAAACATGTAGCCTTCTAGCTGATTCCAGAACATCCAAAATTAGCTGCAATCGTTCCGCAAACCCACATCTTCCTTTCATTTAGTACGCTGGTGCTGATGACTAGCATCTATTGTCACAGAACCAACGGAAATTTGTTGTTGTCCTTGAACTAGCACTTTGTAGTGAAGTCACTCTTGTTGCTTACAAAGATGATACAATCTAATAATAATTGTTTTCCTTAATGGAGGGTAATGGATGAATTTAATAATAGTTCTTTCATTGTATATCGTCATTGTAAGCAATCAGATTAATTCATTTCTTTTTTCTTTTTTTTTGTAAGCTTCCTCCTCAATGATCAACAAAAAAACATTAACATTAATGAGTAAAATTTTCCCCCGGTGCAAGATTGTTCCACTTACCAAACATTTTCACCATTTCATGAATCCAAGGGCAATTAATGAATTGCCTCGGACAAAAGCTACCGGAACTATTTGCAAAACCGAAGTTTATAAAACAGTTCCTCAGCCTGATTTTACTGTCAGTACTCAAATTGTGTGGCTTACGATTAAGTCGAAAACGTGTTATTTCCGGTGGAATAAATAGGAAACAAAAAGATTTACTCATTGGATGGAAGCTACGAGGCAGTTTCAGATCACTTAAAATCAGTGTAAATCAAGAATGGTCAGAACTAACAAGAAGCAATCGCCTTGAAATCCAAGAAAAAGAGAATGAGGGAAATGACACTTGCTCCGCAATCTTGACTTAGCACTTCTTTATGCGGTCAGTTTCGGAAGGAACTGCCGACTCAAATTAGAGTCTTCCCCATTCTTTCCACATTTTCTTTCTTTTCATCCCGTGAAACTTTCGTTTGATGATCATTATCAATTGATTGCATACAAGATGTCTATTTGGCTGTTAACGGAACACTCCACGAATCTGAGGTGGTACGGATTTCAGGTGGAGTATTCGTATACGGAATAGTAGATTATGGAGAGGGGTGTGGTTCCGCCCTTTTCTTACTAATTGCCCCGTAAAAAACGGCCCGGAAGATGCGGCGCGAGCACAAGGCTGGCGCGCTCCAATCGAACTCGTCGTAGAAAACAGTGCGCCGGAAAGCTCGAAGCCGTATCTACCGGGTCGTTTTCTTCGGCAATTAGGAAGAAATGGACGGAATCACCCTTCTCTCAATAATCTACAATCCCGAGTAATATACGAAAACCACCCCAGATTCGTGGTGTGATGCCTTTAAGAAATAAAATAGTTATGAAATGCGAATCAAACAAAGTAGTTTAAATATAGTATAATATGAGTAAAATATTTCGTTAGAATCTTGTTCTAAGAGGCTCAAATGTATAGCTTGGTTGAGGAAGAGTCCTACATCCTCGATGCTTTTCCTTATATCATCCTACGCAAACGGAAGACACATGACTATGAGTCCAGGAAAGAATTGTATGTAAGGCAGGAGAGTTAGAGAATTGCGTATACCACCGTATGAATAAGTGAACAGGTAGAAAGCGAGAAGAAATTCTCCTTTTCTAGATTTCCTCCTCGTGTACGGATAACCTTTTCTTTTGGATTTCCTCCTCGTGTATGTACAAATACGAAACCGCCGGTTAACTCCACAACAGTGTCCACATGAGTTCTTCCTCTTCCAAACCAATCAGGTTTGCTAGGATCAGGTTTCGCAGTGTCGGGTCAAAACAACCTGACGCTCGGTGCCTTTACGTAAGTGGCTGCGCATCAAGCGCACGGTGGTGGCAGCGGTTGGGGTCAAGGTAGAAACGTCGCTGTTGCTGACTTCACTCGTAGTGCAGCAGTGAATTGCGCTAGTGAGGGTTCCTCGTTGATTCCAAGCGTTACGCTATAGCGCACCACTTCGTGCGCACCCGTTTGCGCAACTGATCCGACTTCAAGTTGTCTTGACTTTACTACAGTAAGGTCAAAACGACATGAAGCACGGTGCAGTTGCGTAAGCGGATGCGTTCGACGCTGCGCAGTGGACGACTGCGTAGCGGTTGTAATCGAAGTGGGACCAATGCGAACTGCAGCGATGAAAGGTGCTAGCATGGGTTCCCAGTCGATCCTAACCGCTACGCTCTTCCGCACCGCTTCGAGCGCATCTTATGCAGCTCATCGTGCGTCATATCATTTTGACCTTGCTATATATCACACCGTACTCTTTCAAAAAAAAAATAAAATTGATGTAAAGTAGATCTCAGCACTACAATGTTACTCGTCGATAGGGCATTTTAAAGACCCCTCACTAGCTTCAGGCACAGTTCAGCCATACACACACGATCTCCCTTCTCCGTTCCATTGTGCTCTGAACGTCGTACATTAGACGTGTACGCGGTTAAAACCTCGTTGAAAGGCAGGCTATCACGAGACTGACATAGTTGAAGACCGCTTTAGTTCCCACGAGGTACGTTAGAAAATGCCTCCTTGCACTCGTTCAGGTCCCCTCAGGAGTCTATTGTTTTGATTCAAATAGGATCCTGAGAAGGCCTCACTTATCTTTAAAGGCATCACTCCATGAATCTGAGGTGGTACGGATTTCAAGTGGAGTATTCGTATACGGGATAGAAGATTATGGAGAAGGGGTGATTCCGTCCATTTCTTTGTAATTGGTGTAAAAAACGGCCCGGAAGATACGGCTTCAAGCGTTTTGGCGCACTATTTTCTACAAGGAGTTCGACTGGAGCGCGCCAGCCCTGCGCACGCGCCGCATCTTCGGGGCCGTTTTTTACGGCACTTAGGAAGAAATGGGCGGAATCGCCCCCTCTCCATAATCTACTATCCCGTATACGAATACTCCATTTGAAATCCGTACCACCTCAGATTCGTGGGGTGATGCCTTTAACCGCTTGCTCGTGGACAGTTCGCGTGCACAGGAGATGACTCGTTTTCACCTGGCAGGAACAAACGCCCTTTCTTTCGGACGATTAGGAGAACCTGAGCGAAACACGTTCATATTTATAATACACACCTCGAACTCTAGATCTCCCATCAGGTTTCCACGTCAATTTCGTGATACGTTGCCTTCAATTCCGGTGTCGCACTGGAAACTACCAGAGCTGCAGTGATATGCCAACAGTCATGTGCGAGTTTTGGAAACTGCGACGCCTTCAACGGAAACGCGTACGACACAATAACCACATAGAGGTAAGTCAAGTCGTTTTCAACTGACGTAAATTCCAGCACCGTGGTCCGTCGCCCGCAAGGAATGCACTCCATAATGTCCGCAGTTAGCTACTTACCACTGTAAATAACTCTCGAACAAATATTCTACCATGCCATCTTCTTCTCATTCTTTTTATTCTTCTTACAAAAATATTGCACAAATAACAACAATAAACACCTCGAAGTCATAGAGGACCTTTTCCATCCCAAACATTTTGGTTTATTAACTTCAAAAGAGTCATCGGTGAAACAAAGCTTCTCTTTCATTTTATACACAAATGAACCGGATTTAACACGTTCGGCGCAAATTCCGCTACACTTCTTTTCCATCATGGGAGTGTAAAGGGCCAGGATTCAAGAAGTCAAATGGAAACGCCCTGTCGCTATTCCAGACTTTCCAAATAAACTCTAATATGTGGAAAGATGAGATGACCGGGAACTTCCTAATCTTTTGTAGTGGAAAGTTCCTAGCCACCTCATCATTCTTCAGCTTACGGTAGAATATTTTCTGCGAATACTGCCGCAACTTCCCGGATAACCTTCCCGGATAAAAACTGAGGCCTAAATCTCTGGGCATAAAACCAGGGCTTTAAAACTAAGACTGCTGCAGATCTCATCTCGAGAAATTTTCCTACTTGCAACTGCGATAAGCGTTTCTTCAGGAGATATTTTCTAACGAGAATTTTTACAGGGAAGACAAGTCGTTTGTATTGAAGTTACTAAGTGAGTTTTTCAAAACAATAAAGTATTGAAAGAGAACTTAGGGTTGCAATAAAAGGTCATGATAGAATTTCAAGACCACCGTTTTCAAAGAATGTAAATGGGACGTTTGAGGATATTTCCACTGTACAATCATCTAGTAGTAAGTATAGATATGGTCATTGTTTGCAAGTGTCGCAGCAAAAACCCAGAAAACACGAGGATTCTGAAGATCACCTTTATTCGGCTCTTCCTTTTTCAAGCCTCTTGTCTCGTTTTCCATGTCCAGATATAGGGACAAGTATAGCACTCACGAATCCGTCTCCAGTAGCGACGTCGGCTTTCATGGGTGGCAAGCAATCTTTTTGTGACCTCAAACGAGGTAAGGGTGGCTAAGCGCCCTCACTCGGTGCGGAATTAGCCGAAAATCATCACATGACTCATTCATGAACAAAAACAACACTTGATGGAAAAACGAACTCAGCTACGAGTACATAGAAGAACAAAAAACAATGGAATTATTCAATTCACGGGCTAAACGGAGGTTTCAATTCGCAGATTGAGACACTTGGATTACTTCCTTGTTCTTTAATTTAAAAAGAAAAATATGTTCCAACCAAGAGCTAAAAGTAAACCCGCCTTTGTAGGCCTTAGTAAACCTTGGAGAAAGAGGCCTATTCCGTGGAATCCAAATTCAGTGCTCATTTGCATGGTATCGACCGCAAGGACCTTCGTGACTACGTTAAAACAAGACATATTAGTTACACCGATTGTTTCTTTCTAATTTTTTTCTTCCTGATTACTTTTCTTTTAATTATTATCGCGAATGACTACCTTGAAAACTCTTATAATTTATTACTGAGGATTAATAATTTTTGTATGAAAAGTACCTCATGGTGTGCCATTTTTCGTAAGTTTTACAACTAATGGCGCAATTCATTCAAAGTCCAGAACCATCAGAACGGATTTAGCACCAACCAACCAGCAAAAATGTCACTGATGTTATATTTTCTGTTGTACAATCACCAACAAAAATGATTCTGGAATCCAACAAAAGCCTGATCTAGTCTGGAATAAATCTACTGAGCACTTATAACACAATATTACTTCGTTGTTCTGAAATATGATGCCTAGGTCATCCATTTTTAACCTCAGCTACTTCTACCGAACAATGGCAACTCCTTCCATTCTCCTAATATCCCTACACAGAACAATAAATTGACGAGGAGAATAGGTAGCCTTTTCGCTCAAACGCAAGAACCACTGTACCCAAATATAGTAGCGATTCTCTTCAGATGCGACGATATCAAGGAAATTAAAATATACTCATATATAACTAAATTATGACGGCTTTGCAGGTAGTTGCTTGTCTTCGTCGTGTGGAAGACGTGTTCGCCGCCGCTGTCGTTCAACCTCAAATTTGGGAAATTAAACCGTTCTTGTAATATTCACAAATAACACGAACAATATTCAGAAATGAACTATTCAAGAGATGCGAATTATCAATGATGTGCTGTTGCTGAAAGCAGAATGCAGAGGAGCATCAGGGAAGGGGGGGGGGGGGACTATTTATACGGCGCGACCGGTCTGACACAGCGACACCGAGCTTGTTAGGTGCCCAAAAAGTGGTGCAGCTGTACCTGAAGAAGTGAATCGCGCAAGAAGTCACACCTGAAAGCGGAGAAGGAATTCTCAAAGCAGCGAGCTAAAAATACTCGGCTATGTGAGATTACGATATAAGGCTACGAAGCTTCATAGATCTATGAAGGAAGAATAATTAATAGCGACGGTGGTTAATAGTTACATAAACAAACATAACAAAAAAGACGACATAAAAACCTAGATTGTTGAGCCAGACTACGAAAACATCAGTAGCCGCGGTCTTCATAGCCATACTTGAGGAAATGGACAGTTAGCCTCGAACACTATAAGCCACCGAATCAAAACGACATGAAACCTCATAAACCTGCGCTACGCAACTGCAACAGGCTTCACGGAGTTCTGATCGCGGGTTCAAAGTGTTAATTCTCCTTATTTGATTACCAATGATAAGAGGAAATGCAACAGAAACAGAAACGAATAAACACTTATAAGAACAAGACCCTTGGTCTTGAAGCGATGCAATCCTTGTGGACAGGGGACCTCAGAAGAAAAATGATTATTAGCGGTAGTACAACAACTCGTTACTCGATTACAGGAGTTGCTAAGGGGTTCTTTGGCGTTTATTTATTTGTTCCTGTCTTCATGCTGTGTTTCTTTTCATCGTTGCAGATTGCGTAAATCCTGGGCACGAGGACAAGGAAAATGGGGAAGTTATGTACATTAGGAGTAGCCGAGGTTGAGAATAGATGCCTGAACAGCATATCACCGAGCCACTTAATAATATTGTGTCATCAATACTCAGTGGAGCTATTGCGTACCAGATCATGTTTTCTGTTGAATGTCAGCATCGTTCCGTTTGACTGGTTATAAGCAATTTTTGCTGCATTTCTGCTATCTGCAGGGTGCTAAGTTCATTGTGATGTTCAAAAATTTAAATGATTACTCTACTAGAAGATACCTCACCAAAATACAAAAGGGTATGTGTTGTTGTATTTGAGTTGATATATCTAAGGCTCCACGGATCTCTCTCATTGGATTGGTCATAGTCGCGAGGTTACGTGGCGCTTCCCCAGATGACGCGGGGACTGATCGCGGACCAGATACGACATTGCGCCTGGTTCGAGACGCAGGTGGATTCAGGGGATTGACTCCCTGTTTGTGGTGTGCCAAGATCGGCTCATAATACTATTGCATTCTGCACGTTGGTCCGGCCAAAAGTCTGCAATTAAGTGACTGGAAGGTGAAATATAGACGGTTCGGAGCCGCCCCCAACCAATAATCTCCACCTGCCCACTCCGGGAGGACGAAACGTTCTTCCAAAATACATGGGACTAGAGCCTGGCAACCTGACCATGGGTTTTTTTTTATATGCGAAACGCAGTAATAAGAACGAGTCTCCAGATACAGGAGGGAACCAGGCACGGTAGGACCAGGAACCAGGAAGGACGAGACGGGCTTCGGAAGTCATCTAAGCTACCAGCACGTTGAAGTACTAGGATGACCATCTCTACTTACAGCGCACGTACGCTTGCATCAGATGTGGCCATTGAAGATTTGATGATGCAAGCCAAGAAGATTAAATACAACATCATTGGAATGAGAGACGAGATGACGGCATCCAGTGAACGCCATATATGAGAATTGCCGTTCTTAGGAACAGCAGAGGAGTTGGTGGAGTTGACGTCCTTATCAACAGAAAGTATGACAATTTCGACTTTTTTGAACAGTTAACAATCCGAATCGGACGGTTACGGATGAGAAGATGTGGTTCCACGCTAGCTTTGACTGTCTACGTCGTTTACTCAACATCAAGTTCCAATCTCAAGCCAGGATGTCAGAGGCTTCTATACGACCCTGGAAAAGCTCTACAGAGAGGATCATTCCTCCTACAAGGTCATAGTTTGCGATTTCAACGACAAAATCGACCTCAGACGAACCCCTGAAGAACTCCACACTGGAACCGACGGCCGTTCAATGGAATGAACAGAGCGAGAGGCTTTTCGAGTTTATCATTACGACTAAGACCACATGGGAACTCACAAATTCAGAAAACCTCTCCAACATCTTAAACGTTGAAGTCACCGAAGAGAGAAGATTTCTTCCATACAAAGAGAAAATAAAGCCGCGAAGTCCACAAAGCGAACTCACGGGACCGTCATCGACTAGGAGCTCTTCGCTTCGTTTGTCGGCTTTTGGGAAGATGCTGTCATGAACAACATCGACGAAGAATATGGTCGGCTTGAAGAACATCTTCATGGCTGTACGAGGAAGAGTTTCAAAACCACCAAGAGGCTGATGCCTCCGCAAACCCTAGGGGTAATACTTCAGCATGGAGCTGCACGAAACGCATGAACCATGATCTCACGACGCAACTGCACGCAACCATGAACCATGAACTCACGTCGCAGCTCGCAAGGCGTTGCGGAGCGATAAAAGAAGACGTCGAAGACAGAAGAGCAGCAGTACTGGTTAAAGCAGGTGAGGTGGGTAAGAGTATTCGCTACGCCAGTCGGAACTTCCAAATTCGTAAAACAAAAATGACTGCTCTCCGGAACCAAGATGGAATAAATACATTATCGAGAAAAGGGATGGAAAAAGTCATTTACGACTTCTGGTCCTCCTTAAGAAGTCCGACACGCCATCACATCGGTGAACAATCGTACTGCACCCGGTCCCGACAGACTCAAGCCCGAACATATGAAGAACGCCTAATCGCCAGTCCTAATCAACACATTGGAGAAGCTCCTCACTCGTTACCTGTCGGAATGCAAAGTTTTTAAGCAATGGAAAAACAGCAAGACCGTGCTGTGGTGTAAGAAGGGAAACCCACGGTACATCAGGAGCTATTGACCTGTGTGTCTACTGTCTGTTTTCCACAAACTTTTTGCAAGGGTTATCTTAAACAGGATAGAAAGAAGATTAGATGAAGTACAGCCATGCAAGCAAGCAGGGTTTCGAAAAAGCTCCATACATGAAGCTACTTCGTTAGTTGTAGAAAAACTTCACGACCAACATTTCTCCATTCTTCGATATTGTCACAATCGAGAGGAAGGTTTGTCAGGGCGACACAATCTCAAAATATTCAGTGGTAGTCCCGAGAATGCGATGCAAGGATGGAAATGGGATAACATGGGAGTGAAAATTGACGCCCAGCATTCACACTGGCCTTCACCTGAACCTGGACAAAACGACGTTCACGGGAAACTATGGGTTTCTGATGCCCCATTCACGCTCAACGGGGTGAATATATCCGAATATTTTATCTATGTATATCTAGGTAGGGAAATTGACACAATGAACGACCTGACCTCCTAGTTGGGTAGGAGGAAATAAGCGACTTGGGGAGCATATGAGAGTATAAAGGATGTGTGGAGAGGACTAAGGACATTCGGGTCCGTGCACAGCTACTAAACGCCAATGTTCTTCCTGGTTTGACCTACGCTTTAGAAACCTGGTCGGTTCGCAAGCAGAAAGAAAATGAGGTGAGTGCCAATGAACGCGCAGCTGAAGGGGCTATGCTAAGAGTATCCCGCTTTACGCAAGTCATAGAAGGGATTCGAAGTTCATTGTTGCTGAGTTTTTGAGGGTTTGATACGTGAAGCAGCCGACCAGTGTGAGCTTACTGTGACGCACCCTATATCCTTTCGGAATATCTCCGCACTAAAGCGGTAAATAGCAGCGCAAACATATATAATGAGTGTAAATAACGTTTTGCAAGTACTATGTTCTGGAATTCAGTTATTCATTAAGTTTGGTTGAAAGGGTCCTTTCAGAGGATTTTGGTAGCAGCCCAAAACATGAAATCATAATTCAGTTATGCTATTCATTCTATTCCGTCTTTTCTAGAACAGTTTAGATGCTTTTTTTTGCCTCGAACCGAATATAAATGCTATTAATATCTAACTCTTGATTTAGAGATGATAAACTTTCAGATCGAGGTAGAATACAGGCTTTGAGAGGCTCAACTTATAATTTGCATTAACACTGCGTAACGAAGGAATGACATAGGCCCAAATTGGAATTACCGTGTTCCTAGCAGCAACTCGCCTAGTGGGATCACACATGAGCTCCGCCCTCCCCAGCTGGTTTAAAGGCAGCATACCACGAATCTGGGGAGGTACGGATTTCAGGTGGAGTATCCGTATACGGGGTCGTAGATTATGGAAACCGGGATGGTTCCGCTCAGCTCTCCCTGCGTCACTGCAAACAGCCGCCTCCAGTATGCTGTTTTGTACGACGCCAACTATTGCGGCGCGCCACCCTTGTACGCGTAGCGTCCCTTACCGCCTATCGGGACAAAGCGAATTGATTTTCGACGAATTGCAGGGCGGAGGCGGCGCAAGGGGTGGAGCGTTGCAATAGAAGGCGTCGTACAAAACAACATTCTAGAGGCTGCTGTTTGCAGTGATCCAGGGGAGTTGAGCGGAACTACCCCGTCTCCATAATCCACGACCCCGTATACGGATATACCACCTGAAATTCGCACCACCTCAGATTCGTGGTATGCTGCCTTTGATGGGACCGTGCTAGAACGGTTCATCCGCATTTCGCAATTTTGCTGGGGATTTGCAGTAATGGTCCTTACAAAATAGACTGTACGTCTGAATGTCTACCGAGGGAGATGCTCCTTGCAAGCAACTGGTAACGAAGGATGCTCTCAGCTTGGTCTCACCACCGAAAATCGTAGAAGCCCTACCACCACTGCTCGTCGTTTTTCAGGATTTCAGCTTTTATCAGACCAAACTGTTTATCTGCAGGCTCCTCCTTCTACGTTTAATGCGAAACGTTACACAGGATAGCAAGACTGCTTTGCGCTTTCAGAAATTTGCCGGAGGTTAAAGGCATCACCCCACAAATCTGAGGTGGTGCAAATTTCAGGTGGAGTATTCGTATACGGGATGGAAGACTATGGAGAGGGGGATAATTCCGTCCATTTCTTCCTAATTGCCGTAAAAAACGGCCCGGAATATGCGGCGCCGCACAAGGCTGGCGCGCTCCAAGCGAACTCCCTGTACAAAATAGTGCGCCAAAACGCCTGAAGCCGTATCTTCCGGGCCGTTTTTTACGGCAGTTAGAAAGAAATGCACGGAATCACCCCCCTCTCCGTAGTTTCCCATCCCGTATACGAGTACTCCACCTGAAATCCGTACCACTTCAGATTCGTGGAGTGATGCCTTTAAACAGAATCAGCGAAAAGCGCGCAATCACTATTCTTTTTTTGTTTTCACTGTCTGAACTAAAGCGCCTCCTTAGGACCACAATTCTGTCGAATACTTTCTTGCCTTTTTATGCATAAACTTTCAACATTCTCATCCTTGTGGTTGGATTTGACATAACTCATCTGGGAATGCTTTTGTTTCCATAACTCTGAAACGAATAGTTTTCTTCATGACCCTCACATATATCATTCAGTCGAATAAAGAAACATAACACAAGAAACAAAGGGATTGAAGTCATACAACAACTAAAACTGAGACCTTGTAGGCCATTTCTGTAAATCGATCACTGATCGAGATCCTGTGGAATCGCTCATGATCATTCTGTTTTCGAACCAAGAGAGAGTGCATAACATGAGTTTCTTCTATATTTTTTTATTCGCTTCTGTTCCTTCCGTCTTCTTCTTTGTAGATCTTTCGTCGTTAGTAATCATAAGTACTGAGTTTTTGTGCACCAAAGGTAACTGAGGCTAGTTGTAGTTGTGTAGGCGGTTGCAGTTGAAATAGTGTGCTGGGACCCTTAATAATTTCTGTGATCCAACAGTAGTTATCAAAGGCACCACTTTACTACTAACCTCGTAAAAGAAACCTTGCTTGGGCAGCAGGGTTTTTTTTAACATGAAGTTTCACGTCGTTTTGACTCAACTGTATGTAGTGGAGCTCGTCTTCGAGCGAAATCGCCAACTGCTCACTTTCTATGGAATAGCCATAAAGACCGCAAAAATTGATGTTTTCATCGTTGCAAAATTTGAAAATCCTAATTTTTATTGCTGTTTTTGTTTTAGATTTCTTAATATCGTTGCAGATCACATCTGAAAAGTTGAGTTCTTTTGTATAGTGTAGTTTCTGTTTGAGCGAAACAGTTATCTGTTAAAGGTTAAGTAATGTTGTGTTGTCAGTACTGGATTTCTTCCACAGTAGATCATGTTTCTTGTTTTTTTATCGAAATCATTACTTTTGGTGAGCATAGGACAGAAAATACAGTTTATGTGACATTTTAGCTGATTTGTTATTGCTCACTTCACTCTGACAGCTCTAAAAGTTCGATTATTTATCCTGCCAGCTCCCAACTCAAATAAAGAGGACATGGTATGATTTACGTTTTTGCATCTTGCATAGCTATAAATATTCATTATGAACAAAAAAAGAGTAATAATAGAAATAATAATAATGGTAAATGCGCTGCGTCGATTAAAGGCGGCGTACCACTGAACTGGCGTATACACGCGCCGCAACCACGCGCGAGCAGTCGAAAATCAATGATATCTCCACGGCAGCCTATTCAGTGATTTTGCTTGAAGGAAACAGGAACATTTACAAAGGTGGCGCGTTTTAATGAATCTTGTAGGAACTAAGGCGGTTCCTAAGGGGAATAGAGCGAGACCACGCTCATATAATTTATACCCCAAATCCTATATTTTCCCTCAGGTTTTCCGAATGCATCAGTTTCATGATACGTTGTCACTGTTGGGTTCCGCCGATCTCGACTTTTCTTCAACTCATTTTCAGTGAAGATCCATGCGGCCTCTACAATTGACATGTAAGCGCTAGCCGATATATTAAGTCAGCATTTTATCCACCCAAATCAGTTTGGCGCCAATTTATCGAGCAATGGTGAAGGGTTTGATTTTTCCCGGGGCGGTTTCGAAACGTTGGCAGTGCAGCCGCAGCCGAACTTCCGCAACTTTGCGATTGCGCTACAGTCAACACTCCGAATCCAGTTTTCAAATTCAACTCTGATATGATTCTTTTTTTTCGATTATGAAGTTACAGTTTGAAGCAATAACACCAACATCTACCCTTCCCCTCCCTTACGGTCAATAACAGATTTATAACCGATTATTTAAAGTGGGTAGATGAGCGGTAATAAGGAAAAGATTAGCAATCAACAGGAAGTGATGGATATTACTAGTATCCTATGTGTGACGTAGACCAAGTCCGTAGTGGTGCGTAAGATTTAGTGTGGTCTTAATTGATACTATGATTTACAATACTAAGGAATACACATTGAATACATATATGAAAGGATCCAACAGGAAATGCGTATATGCTCATTTTTTTCGGTATACTTTTGTATTTACAGTGGTGGTGCCTTTTCTATACTCCTGTGATGGACCTAGTTGACTATGAGCGGTTTCGAACCATTGACCGTGGAAGAGGCTAGGACCACTGTGCACACCGAATAGATAAATAGCCAACGCTTTTTACATAATGAACAAAAGAGAGCAAAGAATGGCTGATTTAGTACTTAGGACCGTCTTATTGGAATCGCTTAATTAACCCCACCACATGACAAAATCTACTTAAATGCAGCATACCACGAATCTGGGGTGGTACGGATTTCAGGTGGAGTGTCCGAGTGTCCGCATACGGGGTCGTAGATTATGGAGACCGGGGTGGTTCCGCTCATCTCTCTTTCTCTGACTGCAAGCAAGCAGTGCATCACTGCAAGCAGCCGGCCCCTGAATGCTGTTTTTTTTACGATGCCTTCTAATCTAACGCCACCTTTGCACGCGTAGCGTCCCTTACTGCCTATCGGGGCGGTCCGAATTGATTTTCGACGAATCGCAGAGCGGAGGCGGCGCAAGGGGTGGAGCGTTGCAATAGATGGCGTCGTACAAAACAGCATTCTGGAGGCGGCTGTTTGCAGTGATGCAGGGAGAGATGAGCAGAACTACCCCCGTCTCCATAATCTACGACCTTTTATACGGATACTCCACCTGAAGTCCGCACCACTTCAGATTCGTGGTACGCTGCCTTTTACATTACATGACAAATGAGCTCATTTCTTCCATCATTTAGCTGGAGAATTGCAATTATAACAATTTCTCACCGTTTATAGTTTATTTTGTAGTAATCATGTAGCCCCGATCATGGAAATCATTAATCAAACTGTTAACGTGGAAAAAAAAATTGTGAAAGTCCCAATGAACAGTTGCGATTCCAAGTGTGAAGTGTCGAGCGTTTCGCAAAGAATTGAGCCTTCGCTTGTTTTATTTTAAGTGATTCTGAGTGAGTGATTTCACCTCAACGAGCATACTTTGGGGAGGATTTCAGGTGATCCACAAGATTAGATTTCTCTTTTTGGCATACCTAAAATAAGATATACTTGGCACCGAATACGTTTAACCGGCTGAAGCCTTCATTTACTGCACAACAGTGATAAGACGGAGTGCGTGAGTGAATTCAGGAATGATGGCGTATGTGTTACGGTAGACGCGTGCGGTAGAAAATACTCGGTACAAACTGAACCGTACATAAGTCTATTTATAAAATAATTGGCTCAAAGTCTCATAGTGATTCATTCATTCATTTTTTCATTTTCAACATATTCCTTCTCCCAATTGACCTTTGCGTTTATGAGAAATCATACCACCGTTTGTTCTTCGATCGTATACTATGACAGTGCAGCTTCCTCGACTTGCTAGCGAAAAAAGTATAGTTGTCATTATAAATGTCCCCTACGATTTCTGCTTTCATATGTTTGTCAGAAAGAGTTCGGCGAGACGAATTCGTAACCTTTCCGCATTCAGAAACCCATTCCTCACTGCGTTTGCTTCACCGATTACTCACTTTTCTTTGGAACATTCATTGTCGAAGGAATGGCACTTACAAAGAACTCGATGAGGCATAAGTGCCGGTTTTTTTCACTTCGATGCCATTGAACTGAGTAAGGAATAGTCATCGATCAATAGGTTATACTGTCCAATCAGTCAGTCGGTACGCATGGATTACACTTGTGTAAAATTTAGTACTTATAACCTCATCGTTACTCGATCAATATTTTAAGGGTGATTTTATACGATTCATCTCCGGCTAGTCCTCCAGTCTTTTGACTCTACTTGATTTTACCAAACAGTCGACGCTATTCGTGCATTCATGGATGTATTTTGTAGTAAAAAAAGTGACTGATGTTGACCAATCCTTTTAGGACGCGTCAACCCGTTTGGTTTCAATCCGGAATCGTAGACATTTATGAACACACACACATATGTGGCCTATACAATGACTCAAAACCAATCGATTTCGTATTAAGTCAGTATTTGTATCCTTCTAGGTAAATGTGGTACAAAATTAACTTTCCCAGATGGATGAGAAATCTTAGTTACCCCAAGGTGCTTTTTTAGAACTTCCTACAACTGCTGCTTTGAGATGAGTAGGTAGTTGGTAATTCCGCGAACATTATGATTCAAAAACATTACGACATAGCCAGTACAGCTATAATTACTCCAATAAATTTCCAAAACAACAGCAGAAGGATGGAATGTGCAGATAATGTTTCTTTTTTTAATGGAAAATTGCTAGTCACCGGAACAGTCGCTTATGATGTATTATTCTTGGAGCGAAACCACTGAATCGGCTAAAAAAAACAGTTCTGCTAAGCTAATTTTTTTTTGTTTATACCTGTAATTTGAATCTAGAAACTACAATTACCGTTATCTGTAAAGTATCTCTACGATCAAATGCTCCCTCGGATTAGTTTCTCATGATCCATAGAAGATAATATCCACGGAGAAAATCGATTTTCACTTTTGAAATAGTCCTTGATTGAAAATTGAGTTCATCGGTAAAAGTGTGTATATGAGAGCCGGATACAAAAGAATTTTTCTGAGGTGAAATAATGAATGATACTTCATCAAATTCTTTGTCTTATGTGACGTGATGTGACTTAATCTTTTCGAGTTATAAATCAAAACATTTTCCAAATTTTTGGTAATATTTCACTCGACGTACTTTCTGTTGATCCTGTTTCCGAGACGAACATACATTTCCAAACAAGAAGTAGTGCATATCGGCATGGAAATATTTTTTTACAACTGTATGACGTCTAAAATGTATGCGTAGAAAACTTGGGGATTATCCCGTTTTAAATTAGTACTTTTTAACATTGAAAATCGATTGCTTGCTTTCAACGTTTAAACACTTTGCGTCATCATTTTTTCTTTGCGAAATCTTCTTTTTTCACATCTATATGGATTATTCATCAATCAGTTATTTATCGGACAGGAAGAATACGGAAGGGGTGAATTTAAAGCGCCAATTAAATTCTAATACTAGTTACATTCCTCTTTCTGGAATATATTGAATTGAAATGAGTTTCCGAAAAAGTATGATGATAATGAATATCTTAGAAAACACGTTTACCCGTGTAACGAGAGAAAATGAAACATTATAAATTATTTTCATGGGTAATGTGAAATAACAAATTTATGCTCGACATAAATTTGATGAAAATGATGGAATGTTGTAAATATAAGATAATAAGTCGTAATAAATCATAAATACATAACTATAAAATAAATATTGTTGATATCAGAGAAAGCGATTTCCGTCCTTGAAAGTCTGTGAAATGTCAGCGGATCGTTAAACAAATTATATAACAGCACAAATGAACACACAACACAAATTACAAGCAGTATCCGGGAAAATCCCAGAGGTTGAGGTCTCTTTGTAAGTAGAGATCGAGACGTAATGCAGATGTGTCACCATGAAAAATGCTCAATTATCATCAGAACTCCAAAAATTTGAGATATTAGGATTCTAAAGGCGACTAGTGTGAACGATTTCTGCAAAAAAAACATCCGACAAAATCAATCACGGGCTCTCGTAGAATAAGGGAAAATTCCGAGAACGCTAATTTAAAGAAGATCAGCAATAGATTAGCAAAAGATACTCTTTTTAAAGATTCTTAAGCTAGTGCGAGGCATGTCCTCATTTTGTTAGGATTGGTAGCTCAAACTGTCTGGCCTACGTCCGCAGTCCGCTCAGTTTAATATTTCGGAGTCTTTTTGTGATAAAATTCCAGGATTCCACAAAGTGCTCACAAATATTTCCGTAGCTGGGAGCTTCTCCTCGATAAGTGGAGGATTGCTCATTTTATAACCTTTTTTTTGTAATATTTGGTTCCTGGATCTCGCAGAATGTGGGTCGTCTTAACCATGGGACCTCTAGAATACGCTCTGATCTCTATGTACTTAGGGAAAGCTTTCAGCTGGGGTAATTTTCGGGAGCACTGTTTTTATGATTAACGCGCAGAGTAAACGTGAACTATGCGGAACCGATAGCGAAGGAAGGATATTATCCAGAAGTTACGAAAAGACGTTAAAAGATCTAGATGAGGCCGGTTTCCGAAAACTTACGTTCACGACAGATGTGTAGGAGGAAGTGATGATTTACGAAGTGAATTCCTGATATCATACACAGCTGTCAAATATTTTTGAATTACGAAAAAAAAGATAGAAACCCGCTTACGCCTGCGTCTTTTGTAATATGACAAAACTGTTAGAGCAGTAAATTGACAACTGCTAGCTGAATACATCCGGGTTGAGCTGAGTTCTTTGCTCTTGGTCTAGTCAAGATACAGGAAGCAATTGTCTACATTTTTTGAGGATTCTGGTGATTTCACCAGAACATAAGTCTCGGAATAGATACTATAAACTCAATGACGACCACAGTCAAAGAATTGTTTTCAAGCATAGGCTTGAGTGTCGAGTTACAGAGGGGGAAAATATTTATTTTTGTGACGCAGAGACCCTGCTATTTGAACTGACGTTAGTTTAGTCCAGGCATTGGTTTAACTCTAAAGTTTTAGTGTGGAAAACAGATTCTAGTAGCGTATTTTTTTTTTCATTACACAATATACCTCGCTAACTTGGAAAGAGAAAACTATGAATGATATATGGTGTTACTAATTAGTTAGAAAAAATAAAACTTATTTATTGTTATGGATACTTATTGATTTTTATGGACTTTTTGAACACTCCCCTTCGGAGCGTCAAATCGTTCGGAGACCGCCCCCATTTGGCATTGGGAATCCAATGCCAACCATTCCATACCTGTTGCTTCGTAGTCAGAGTTTCATGTTATGTGCTGAGACATCCTTGAAACCTTTGGAATCTTACTATAAAATTTATCATGGAACATTGAACAGAAATTTTAGTTAGTTTTTCATTTAAAAAATCTACGAAAGGGGTGAATCTGCTTCATTTGAATTTTAGAATGCTTTTTCCAGCAAAAATTCCTTGTCATCGCTTTCATACCATTACTCATCAATTTATGAAATACTTTCCGGAGAAAAAAAAGTCAACCAAATCACGCCACCAATCAAATGCACCTTTTCTTTCCCAATAAATGTAGATTCCAGAGAGAAGATAATATTTTTGCGATGAGATAAGCGTGTAATGGATGGTAAAAAAAGAGATAATTGCGTTGAAAGGTCTTTGTAAAGTTTCTTTTTGTTTCGCTTCGCTGACTCAACGTTTTTTTTTCATTTCAATCCGCAACATATCAATGACGAGATCCTGTGGGAATCCTCCTTTTCATTCCCTCTAACCGTTATGTAAAAGAAAATCCTCCCATCACATTCTGTTTCAGCTGTTTTTTTAATTGTATCTGACATCTTTTGTTTATTCTCTTTGCACGTGGAGCGTTTCGTATCAATTTCATATAAACAAATAAATCAATGCAAATGACCGTAATAGGATATATTTGTTTAAAGTGAGTTTATTATAACAATATCAGAAAAAAATATTCCGATCACAATCCAGTTCCCCACGTTTCTATGGAAGGAGTAGCAGCGAATCAATTAATTATGAAGTTTCTTTGTCTTAAAAGGGTCATTTTACGAATCCTTGGAATTGAATGGATCCTAGCCGTAATATCGGGCTATTACTAGCCCGCAGTATATTACATCTATTACTATTATATATTTATATATATATATATATATTATGACGTAATACATTACTATCATAATAATTTCATTACTATAATATTTATTATTATTACTTGGTTCATTATTTACTATCCATTCTGAACCACTGTTGTTTTCCCATAGCTTTCGTACATGCCGTATAATGCTGTTTTTCTTAATCAATGAAAATTTCTAGTAATTCGACCGGATGTGCTTGTATTCACAGGCGACAAATGAAATTTGTTTTAGCGTTATATGAAACACTGAGCCAAGATTTTTAGTGATGCTTAATATCTTTTATTTATTATTACTATTTATCCAGTGTATTGGTGTCGCCGCCTATTTCGAAACTTAGAAAATCCAAGAAATATGCAATTGACCCTCGCAAACACTCCGTCACGAAACACTAAAACAAAGTAATCGATGTTAAAATTTGAGCAAAGTCGTAATTTTGCATTCCACAAGGTTAAAGATTAAAAAAAAAGAGAAGGTATAATGATAGATTTTCTGTCAAGTTATGTATTGGCGAAAATCTTCTGATTTTATGAAATTATTAGTAGAATTCTTCTCATGGCCGTGCCAAATCTTCCATAAAAGTGTTCTTCATCCATATTTAAAACCTAAAAAAGAATCAAAAGGTAAGAAAAATGTGATGAAAAAAATTATTCGAGAAGGAAATTCACACCTAAATGGTAAGAAATAAAGAAAGAAATGAAAGGACGATGAATACATTGAATTTGAATTACATTAAATAAATAGTATTAAATAAATACATTTGAAGAAATGAAAGGACGATGAATACATTAATTGTCTCCTAAGCTTTCATCCAACAAATTGTAAAATGCGAAATTTGTAGTTTTTTTTTATTTCGACGAAACCTAATCTTTCATTGTGGATACCTACTGGGATCCTTGATGAAATTTGATCGTTGATCACATCGTTGATGTCAGAGATCGCAATAATTGCCGCGCATTCTTTCGTCCGTTCACGTGCCTGAGTTTGAGTTTGCGTTTCGAATTATTCAGTCGAGGAACGAACGAGAAAAAGGAGGCTCCTTGCAAGAATTCAACAAAAAAGAAAGATTGTTAGCAGAAGCAGCGAAAAAGGAGAAGGAGAGCGATAGAAAGAGGAATGAAATGAGTCTTTTCGACAATCTCAATTGACTATGTGTACACTGAAATTTTAGATTTACTCATCCAGAATTCATCTAGAATACTTAAAAATTACATGCCTTTTCAATCGGTTCAATTTCCCCTATGCATATTTGCGAAAGTTTTTGGCTTCGCTGCGTTAAGGCAATTTCTCCACCTCGTTTGATTCCATCAATATCACTTAGTTTGGTGAGGAATCTTTCCAGTCGGCAGCTAGTTGCGATTTGTTTGCAGGATGCGCTATCCGTGACTCATTGTACCAGGATACATTTGTATCACGATCATTTTCCGCCATTCCCACCATTGTTATCGGCGACGACGAATGTTGATGACATGTTCGACTGCAACAGCTTAGCGCTGATTAACAATGGGTTTCGCTTTAAGGCGCAACGGGATCTTCCTGGATCACAAGCGTTCGCGTTCATCCACAAAGTCTCAATACGTCACATTTGCGCAAGCGCGATTGTGTTGAAGTGTCAGTCAGTCTCTCCGAGGGCGATCGATGCTTGCGAGGACACCCCACGTGTACGCTCTGACTCATACGTGTTAGTTAGACCCACGAGGAAATTTCTTGTAGAATGCGTGCCAGAATTTTGTGGATCCTCCTTCGGCTATTGTTGCTAAAATTACATCACTTTCATATTCATCCGTTTCCAATCCGCATACTTGATCATCCTTCATTTTCGTTTGCGGATTTTTTCTTTAGTTTTTAACGATCATTTCTTATCAGTATGACGTCGTAGGCGAGACTCTCTTGCGAAATTCCGATCCGCAACATGTTTATGGATGACACAGTTTATATTATGTTATTTAAAACACTTAAAATGTGTCATCGCTCTAGCGTTCGTCACCTGGACTCATTTATTATCCTGTGCCACTGTTATGCTGATTTCTGTTTTTCGTTTTATTTGACTTCATTTCTTTTCCATTGTGTTTTAATATATATATATATATATATATATATATATTCTCTTTGAAATCCCGCTCTGGGACTAGTTCTCGTTATTTCGAACAAATCGAACCTTTCAAACCAGTTTGTGATCTTGTAACGAAAATCCCGTACGAATGTTAAATCCGGCATTATAATTGCGATTGGAGCGAACATAGGATTCGAAAAGAGAAAAGAAAGTTTTTTTTTTCCAGAAATCGGTTTGTAGAATTTGATATTCCCTGCAATGAAAGTGGGGAAATATTTTTGGTGTCAGCCCTCTGAGGTGGAAATTTCATTTTCATGCTAATCCAAGTAAGATAAAACATAAAAAATAAAATATTGAAGAATGTAAAAGTGATGACAAAGCAAAGTTTCTCTTCTAGCAACTGTCCGGGATTACAATTTTTATGTGCCATTAAAAATTCCTTTTAAAAATTAGCTTACATTCCTATAAATATGTCGATCTCCGTTGGTGTGTCATTTGATTAGCGTTCGGATTTTTTCGGACTCCATAATTCCTTCGATTATCATGTGAGAGATAAAAGGGGAAAAAATTGACAAAAAAAATTGCTTATCGTAGACATAACGTAAGTGAATCCCACGTAGAGAGCGGAAGATACGCTCTCTGCTGTTTTGATCATCAATATTCCATCTTTTCTGTCATTTGCACCTAATATTTCCAAGAAAAAAAAACTTGGTTTTGTGTAATGTACTTTTCCATTCATTCTAATGTGTTTTCAACTGATTCATCGGCGATAAGAATCCTAATGAGGTGTTTTTGGAGACAGGCTCAAATCAGCACTCTTCTTCTCGATTTCCAAGCACTATCCTAAATAATTTCTCTCGAAATTATTATTCGGAGTGGTTTTCCATACATAGCGTTCCTCAGGACATATTATCCGAAAGAAATCCTAGTTGTCCATTTTCGACTGTCCTTGAATCTTTGCATGTTGAATACGTAGTTTTTTTATTGATTTGGAATCCTAGTTGTTTTCAAATTATAACCTCTTTTTTCAAGAATTACAATAAACTCGATTGTGACAGGCGATCCTAAACATCTGCTACTCATTTCCTCGTGAATCTTTGATTTTTTTTTTCAATTGACATTCACTTCACCAATTGGCATTTCAATTTTTTATTTCTTATTTTCATTCTCCAGAAAAAAAAGTATGTGTCGTTCACACATGCGTTGTGTAAATACCACATGATTCTTTTCGTCTCTCACGTTTTTTTTCCTGGCGTGTTTTAAAACTAGCACACAATCGTTCGTATGAAATTAGGTCATATATTCAAGGATTCATCGACGATATGTGTTGATTTCCAGTAATCATACTCATTCGTGATTCTTCATGCGGTATTTTTCTTTATCATTATATTTATTCTAGTATTACTTATGTAAAAATATGCACCTTAAGGTTTCCATTTATATACTTAAAACCGGATTAGTTGCCCTACTCTTCTATTTGTTTATTTTACGGCAAAATTATTCGCAACATTTGTTAAACGAGAGAATAAGAGATGTCCTTGGATCTTTAAGCACCAATGTTCCTAGTCGTATATGACAAGAACAGGAATATCGAAATTTGGGACAAACAAAAAAACGGAATCCACGATAAGTTTCGCTATGAAATTCTCTACTACATCGTGTACCTATCTGCTTTCATCTTTTTTCAATTTGTAAATTATCCAGTTGTGGAATCTTACCATAACTCTAATTATATGCTGTATTAATTTCAACTGTTCAAATGAAGTTATTAAAATTATACAATTGTGTTATTATTATTAATCAATTATTAAAATCATCTCAAAATTATCAACGATAATCAGATTTTATTCTCATAACCAGTGTGACCGTCGCGTTACTATGTGCAACCATGCCAACCGAAAGAGTTTTACTTGTAACTCATTGATTATATTTTCAGGTAATATGAGTGAACCTCCTCCAGCTTATGAAGGTCGGTTGAATGTGTTCGTGTATTATTTACATTAGTTAGTCATCATCTCATATTACCATATTACTCTTATCTCATTCGTTCTGGATAAAAGTGGAATTTCAAATCAATAACGTCTCATTTCTGATTCCGCACAAGCGTTAACACACAACGTCATCCATAACGCTCTATTTTGTTTGAATATCACTACCCGAGAACGGCCCCCCCTCGTTCGAATGCAAACACTGAAAAGCAGTCTTGTATTGATACCCATGGTTGCTTGCTTATGTAAAAATTCACTTAGTAAAAATCTGTATTTTCAGCTTTACAAAATCCATACGTTCCAACCGAAACGAAACAACCGGCTACAAATCCTGAATTTCCACCAAATCCAACATTTCCAGCTGGAAATTACGCACCACCACCGACAATGCAGCATCCTGGTAAGTTACTTTTCCTTCTTCGATAGAAATCTATGCATTTTTCTCCTGTTTACACAAAAATGTCAAGTAGACTATTACATGTTTATTCTTTCGTGGATGTATATGGTCCATATTATGGAGAAGGTCAGTTATCCTGGAAGACAACAAAGTAGCACTCTATCAGCTAAAATATCTAGTACAGTATGCGAAACTTGCTGAATTTCGATTGAATTGATAACCGCAAGAGTTTAGCTTCAGGATTTTGTCCTCCCTCCTTCCGATCTGCATTATTTTCAGAGACAAATTAGTTTTTGGGAAATCTTTGAGTACAACTCCTTTTTCTATGAATATTCTAATTTTCAATTCCAATTCTACTTAGAAAATCTACAACATCCTTTTGTAAATTCATTATCCTGGTTTCAAGAAGTACAGCACTTGGATGAATCCGAAGGAGATTTTTTTTACATTAGCATGAAGATGTTAATGTTGTCCAGTATATATTTTTTAACGTAATTTTCTGAATTTTGCTGTACAATGCTTATTCTTGAAAAGTGCTTCCGTTGGGAAAGAGACCTTGTAGAATTACAGTGGAATTCGGGTCAAGGATAACCAGGTGGAACGATGAGCGATGGAAATTCTTGACCCGCTCATTGTATTTTTAAGTGTTGAGACTCGCGCACTGAGGAGGTGCGATTTTTCAAAGATGATTCCTTTAATGACAGGCACTTCGAAAATAACACAGTGGACTGTCGGGGTGGGCAAAAACGTGGGATTTTTTTTTTTGCGGGATGGAAACATTTCGATATCTAGATGAGTCAGCTGATCCAGTACTTCACGTCTATATGGCTTCCATTAAGAATCGTATAGAAAAATCTAAGATTCTGCAAGGTCAAGACAATGAATATGGACTGAAAATTTCGAGAACTTGGGGACAATCCTAGGATCGAACCATTATAAAAATTATACTGAAAAACTTTAGGTTTTATGCGGTTCAGATCGTTCATATCAGTAATTCTCAGCTAAATTTTAGGCATTTTCCGAGCTTCCCAACTTCACCTGAGCCTAATTACTAAAACTGTACTGATTTGAATATTTTTTCTTTCGAACATGAATCAGGAGGAATATTTGAGATCACGTGTAAACACTTTTCACATTAAATCCACACTTGGGAGTGAATGAATGATTGTTTTCACCTAAGCTTACGGGGAATAAACATGGTAATAACAGCCATATAAATTTTAATGGATATGAGTTACATTGCGGAAAATTGTTGAAAACTGAAAAAAAGTTAAATTGATGTCGCATGTCAGTAACCTTTTTTTCTGGCTAAATTTTTAAAATGATCTACGCAACGTTAAACTAATGTACGAGTTTACCGCACTGCAGTCCCACAATTTGCATTTTCACGTGAAATCTGCACGTTTATGTGTATTAACCTGTATAGTGCCGTAAACTCGTCCACACACCCCAAAATAGATTCATTTGAAAATCATTAAATAAATATCATTTCTAACTACATAAAGGCCAATCTTATTGGGTCGATTTCAGTTGGGGATGGATCCAGAATCCAGGTGGCAAAAATATCCCTAAATAACTTCAATTAATTTTTTGAATAGGAAAGGTTCAAGGAAATGTTGTACGGATTCTTTCTGCAAGATAAATTTGACGGTTACTGCATTTGGGTTCCGCAAAGGTTCATTCTCGATATTTTTGTTTCCTAAAAGTTTTTCGAAGCTTTTTTTGCAAATAAACAAAAATGAGACCCTACAAGTAGTAAGCTAGTATGTTTGTAACGTAAACCTTATGAAGTTGGCTAAATCTCTTTCGTTTTCCTTTCGAAGAGGCCATGGGAGCCAGTACTCCGTCCCCCGTCCCTAGTAGTAGTCTGGACCATTGCTGAAAGAACCTTCACTCTTGAACGGTTGGCGAAATGATCCTCACCTACTTGAGCTGGAGCCTGTGAGCTAAACCCCCTCCACCTGAGGAGTGTCCGGCTTCTCCCTATCGCACCTAAGGCGGTGACGTTCAAATTTTCTTACAATTTTTTTTAATTTTTTATTTTCAACAAATAATGATTTTTGTCCAGAGTACTGTCGAGTACTCCTTCAATGTATATCCTTTTTTTTCAGCAGGAGCACCAGGATATGTGCCAGGTCCTGTTCATACCGTAGTGGTCGGATCGATCGCCTTTAATCAAAATCCGATGTCCATGACATGTCCTCACTGCCATCAACAAGTAACAATTTCTAAATTTTTATTGTTTTAAATATTATGTGATGATTTCTGAAGATCCCGAAAATCTTGCTAGTTTGCCCTTGCATCGCTGACGCTGAATATATTCAAACGGGTGACCGAGATTTGCTTTTGACTGAAATAAGGGTGAGAAAAATCCGGAAGATAAAAGCGTGCCGAGACAAGCAGGAGCGCGAGTTGAACCGGACGCGTCGCGCTCATGGGGATGAACATATTCGGTTCCCTGTATACTTAAAGACAATCACGTACAATCTGTTATAGATCCTCTCGAAAACTTCGCCAAAAAGTGGATTACTCACATGGTTGTTATGCGGTGGTATGGCTCTTTTCGGGTAGGTAGAGAAAATTTAAAATTATTTAAAAATTGATTAAATTGTAGTAGTATACATTGACATTTCTACAGGTGCTGGCTGTGCTGTTGTATTCCATTCTGCGTGGATTCATGTCAAGTGAGTATAAATAGAATCTTTGTTCTAGACCTTATTCCTTATTCTCATTTGTCAATTATATTTTCTAGGATACTGAACATCATTGTCCAAATTGTGGCAAATTTCTTGGGACCTATCGAAGAATATGAGCCATTTACACGAGAATTTTGCACTTTTATGCATAGTGTCTCAATTATTCTACACGGTTTTTTTATGTTTCATTTCCTGTGTTCTCTCTGTTCATCCACTCTGCTTTTATACTTTCTCTTTTTTTGCGAAGTCACTATGACACAACAATGCATAACGTGTATACAATACGAAACTGCTGCTGAGAACTTCTTTCATGAAGTACTTTATTGATTGAATTGGTGGATGTTTCTCAAGTTATGATCCTGAAGTGGTTTTATAGCTCTACTTTCTCTAACGATATGTTTTATTGGTGATTTACATTTATATAATGAGTTTAATTCTATTTGTAAGCATTGTTGAATGAGGTATGGCATGAAAGTGATGTTTAGAAATGTGTTCGACGAATTTCTTGCAAACGTACAAAATGACGTTCACTCAGTTTCATATCTGAAACGACAGACAAACATTTCTTGTGTGTATATAATTCAGAATATTCCGGATTTAAGTTAATTTGATCTGATAAACACGACTTTGCCTTTGAACGTCTATACACAATTCGTAATTGAATGTACATCTGTCCGCTAAACATCTGCTTCGTACATCTGGTTTTAAATGATTTTATGCAGTTGAATAAGCAACAGTTCGGATTTTTATGTCCGTTCCTCGTTCCAGACACCCGTTGAAAGACGTCCTGATATCGATATTTTCCCGTTTCTGTAGCTATCTTATGCAAGATACTAAATTATGAGGGGTTAGTAGAATTCGCTCGTTTAATTTCTTTGGAAGATTCTCTGGATAAGCTGTCAGTAACAACTACATCCAATTCGGATTGTTACGATTTAACACTGAGTCTGGAAGTAGGTTCATCTCAGGAAGAGATCTTCTACAGAGCTTATTGCAGATAGGAGATCCAGTGTTCTCGAAGGTGAAAAGTAGAAAAATGAAGAATGACCCACTATTTCAAACTTCTAAAAATTTAAAAATATATTCTATTTTATATCGTTTTTCCGAGTTCCTTTCTATAATTTTCCTTGAATTTTTCTGAAATATATGGAGGTGACCTTACTGGCTAGCTGCGTTTGAGGAAGAGTTTTTCGAAGAATTGAGAGGAGGATACTTGTGTTTTATAGTGATTGAAGAAATAAAACTCATAAAAGGTTTTCCTGAAATTTCTCCTGATTGCTGTTGATGATTCCTGTGACACGTCGACAGAATTTCACTTGTATAATATACATTTCACCTACATATATATGCCGTTATTGAAAGTGTTTGTCAAAATTATTGATACTCGGTAATTCCGTGAATTTCACCAAAAATTGAAGATTTCCATATGACTGGAATAAGCAAAAAATCTAAGCATAAACTTACAGTAAGCCATTATGTTCATCTTTTGAAAGATAATTGAGAAATTTGATTTCTAATTAATTTCTACTGACGTTAGGATTCTCAAGCACTTCCAAAGCCCATGGCTATTAAATCTGAAATATGAGCATTTAGGGATATTTGTGTGCATTATTCAACCTGTCTCCTCTTCGTCGTCCTTCTTTATCCTTTATTTCGTAGCAGTATATTTTTTTCTCTACCTATTCTCTAATTTTTCAAGTTCCTCGTTCTAAAAATACTCTTTTCCGCCCAAATCTTTATATGTCTTCAGTATTTTCCTGAAATAATCTAATGTTTCATGGACAACACTCAATGAAAGATAAAAACTATAGACTGTTGGCGAAACTATTTTTAAAGGTAGAAACAATTATTTCAAAAAAGTCAAAATGATTGAACTCGTATTACCAAAATGTTTACACTTGAATTTTGGCGATTTCTTTTCGTGTTGTGAATAGTCGAAAAGAAAACAATTCTGCGAAAGATATCCGTTCGATGCTCCCTTCGTCAGGATGACTCACATTTTTTATCACTTTGCAAGCGGAAAATATTGGTTCAAGTTTGCTCAACACAAACAGATTCGCGTTCACTTTCATGGAATAATCTTTTTCCTGAATTACAGAAACTGATAAGGGATGTTAAACGCACGCCGGGTTGTTAGTTAATTATTTAATGTTACTTCCTATAAACAATTGCAATAGCCTCCGATGCGATCGATAAACACAGAAATTTGAGGGGTAATTTTTTCCCTTAGGAAAAGTGTGGGAAAAGTACCTCATTTCAATGATTTTTGACACATTCTGAACTTCCCACGGCAAACAGATTCTGTTTGAGCTCATAAAATTTGGGAAATATTCGGAAATGGATTGCTTTTTTTTCTGGAACTCTAGCGAAATGCACACGGATTTCTACAGCTTGAAGAACACACTTGGTTCCTTTGTTTTTTTCCTGCAGTAACTCCACCACTTCTCTCAATATTTGTCACCACAGGATTTTCTGGATACGTTGTCCGCAGGTGCATAAGTATTGACAAAGTGACAATATGACATATGACGAATAAAGTGAGAAATCTTGAAGAGAGTAAAGAATCGATTTTGTAGGATTTCTTGTGATCCATGAAGGTTATGTTGGTGAAGCCGCACGATCAATTTTTTAATATTATCATTACCATTGAAAGGTTTTGAATCCGCGAGAAGTAAGGAACTCTTGGAATGAAAAGAGATGTGAAAACTGCGATGCAAATGTTAGTATTAATTACGTTTCACAGTACTATGTGCTCGTGGAATAATCATTGAAAAAATTTGACTAAAAGCTAAAACGTCCTAAAATTCCTCAAAATAAATTTGGATATGATAACTAAATAATCCATCCTCTTGTCTATATATATATATATATATATATATATATCCTTGAGGTCTTCCTTTATCGCCTCTCTGCAAAGCTTTGCGAGCTCGGACGTGAGTTCTTGGTTCCCTGCGGCTCGTGCTGCTCCACGCTGGCGTATCAGCTCAAGAGTTTCAAGAGACAGGCGCCTCTTGGTGGTTTTAAAACTCTCAGCCTTCTTCGCGCAATCGTGAAGGTGTTCAACAAGCCGGTCATATTCCTCGTCGATGTTGTCCATTGCGGAATCTTCCCAAAAGCCTGCTAGCGTGGCGAGGAGATCCCAGTTGATGATAGTCCTAGGATTTCTCTCTCTGAATTTGGCGGCGTTCTCTGCTCTCCTTGTAAAGGAAAATCTGCCTCGAAGGAGGCGTTGGTCCCATCCCGTATAGAACTTTGGTATAACAGCGACGTCCGTCAGGCAGAACCTTCTATTGACGATGATGTGGTCTATTTCATTACGGTACCCTCCACCGGGTGACTCCCACGTCCAGCGTAGAGAGGAGGGCTTCTGGAATTGCGAGTTCCCATGGATGGTCTTAGTCGTCATGATGAACTCAGAGAGCTTCTCCCTCTGGTCATTCCATTGTAGGCCGTGGGTCCCGATGTGAAGTCCCTCCGGCGTTCTTCCTGGGCCAACCTTGGCGTTGAAATCGCCAATTATGACCTTGTAGAAGGCATGATCTTCTCTGTAGAACTTCTCCAGGTCCATATAGAATACGTCGACTTCTTCTTCATCGTAGCTTGATGTTGGAGCGTAAGCGACGAAGATAGTCAAAGCTGGTGTTGTATCACATCTTCTCATCCGCAGACGTTTGATTCAGGTCGTAAGTTGTTCGAAAGAGTCAATGTTCTTTGCAATACTCGTGTTGACAAGGACGCCGACTCCTCCAACACCTCTACTGTCGCATGTTCCTAAGAACAGTTCTTCTCCAGTTTCATATACGGCGTTGAGAAGGTGTCGTCTCGTCTCGGTCAGTCCGATGACGTCGTACTTGATCTTCTTGGCTTGCATCATCAGATCTTCGATGGCCGCTTCCGATACAAGCGTTCGTGCGTTATAAGTACAGATCGCCATCCTAGTTCTTTTCCGTTTTGGTAGCCTACATGGCTCCTGCAACCCCGTCCTACCTGGCGCTATCGTACCAGGCTTTCCTCCAGAATCAGGAGACTCTTCTATCACTGTGTTTTGCGTGCAATTTTAAAACCCATGGGCAGGTTGCAAGCCTCTAGACCCATGAGTTTCTGGGAGAACTTCCGTTCTCCCGGAGTGGACATGTGGAGCTTATTTGTTGGAGGCGACTCCAAACCGCCTCCCTTGCACCTCCCAGTTACTTGATTGAAGGCTTTTGGCCGGATCGACGTGCGGGATACAAGGATGTCATGAGTCAGTCCTGGCTCAGCAGAAACAGGGAGTCCATCTCCTGAATCCACCTGCGTCTCTGGGCAAGCACAAGGTCGCTTTTGGTCCGCGATTAGCCCCCTATCCGCCACCCGGGGACGCGCCGCGTAGCCTCGCGACTAACCGACTGCGATCCCTCTAGTGAGGGAGATCCGTGGATATATATATATATATAATTTTAAGTCTTAATGGATATCTTGTCTAAAAAACATCCCATTAGGCAATTGAGGAGAATAAATTGTGATTCTTCTTATCTGGTCCCCTCTCCCTTCCCCTCACTTTTGTGTCCGTCTAAACTTCACGTCGAAATTTCGAAAATTTATTTTGAAGAAGTCGCAAAGAGGATAAGACTTTCCTCATAATTCAGATATTTGTAGTGGTATTATCCATACAAATTACTATAGCTATAAGGATTACTTACAGAGCTCAGCAATTATTTGAACTTCGGATAAACTATTACAACGGACATCGATTGACCGAACTGCTGTTACAAGGTCATTATTCTTTGGAGCGACAAGAGAACGGTTGCGAAGATTGGAGTTAGAACTCATCCTACGTCCTTATCACTCCATAGCGATGTGGCTACAATTTCTGTCCTTTGCTATTCAAATATTCCTAAGCGCTTCTCTGTTGAAACCTGTAGTAGTGAACACATGGGGATCTAAGGATTTTCAACAAGCTAACAGAAACGGTTTGTAAATATTGTTTTCTCTGGATCAGTACTTCTTTAAACACCAAAACTCATTTTTAGCTCTTGGTTCTATGTACGCTGGTAGATTGTATGCGTTGGTGGAAGGCTTATCGACATGTGAGCGGCTACAATGCGATACTACTGTAGGATATGACGGTTCTCCGGATGAAAATGGTGAAACAACACTTGACGCATTGATTGTGGATGGGTAAACTTTTGTTTTTAAGACGACAGTTTTTTTCTGCACTGTACAACATTCCTCCACCTCATTCGTAGTTTTATTTTTGTTACTTTTTCAAAAAATAACTTCTTCTAAGAAATGGTGTTCGTATGGGAGCTGTGGCAAATTTGCACAGGATCAAGGATGCCGCTCGTGTTGCTTGGGCGGTGATGAACTACACGAAGCATACATTATTAGTTGGAGAATCAGGTAATTCCAATTTTTCGTATCTTTTTTTCCCGTAACTTTTCGTTGCAACTTTTTATAACCTCAACAATTCGACTCACTTTTTCATTCTTAATTGATACAAATGCTACCTGCACTATTCCAGCCACAAGATTTGCTGTCCAGATGGGATTTCGGGAAGAGGATATCTCATCGAATGTCTCTAGAGCCATGATTTCTGATTGGAGATCCAGAAATTGTCAACCAAATTTCTGGCAGGTTAGGAGTATCCTTAGTAATTAACGTTGCTAACGCTACTTTATGATATTCAAAAGAATAAAAAATTTAGCTAGACCACTGGTCTAAATACAATATACTCCTGCCACGTTTTACCCGGATATGTTCATAATTTTTATGTCAACTATAATTTGTTTGACGCCATGAAAACAGCGTGACGAAGTTGCTGGATATAACTTTTACAAATGAAAAATATTGAATTGAACCTCAGTTAACTATTGCTATACATGAAATTAATTAAACATTCACCTTCAATCAAAAATTTTGTGGTCGAGCTGATAGACAATTCCGCAATTTGGTGAGGATTCTAGGAAACGATAAGATATTCGTTGATTACTGGTAGGTGATTGTCTTTCATGGAAATCCTCGTTATTCCATTTTTATGAACTCATACTGAGTTCTACTGGTGGAGTATGGAATATTTTTAAATTTAGATTTGCGTCAACATTTGCAAGGACAAATCTGAAGTAGCGCGATGGAATATTAGATACTTGATGTAAAAACATGTTTGTTTAAGACATGTCTTTGTATATCGGTTGACGCAAACCAGATATTTAGAAATTTCCAGAATCCTGCCTAGGGAAGAGAGTTCGAATTCAAAATTTAAACATGAGTCTTTGCTTATGGTATTCACTTAACTTCTGGTATCTGAAATGCGTATTTTTAATATTTGCTGCATGTGGATAAGGGAATTCTCGGATTTCCTTTGAAAAATGTGATCTTTCTTGGTTTTTACAGCTAGGACACCATTATTCCTGGACAATGTAATCTGTTTCTATCTGCAACGATAGAAAAATATTCGATCAGGAAACATGCGTGTAAACAAATATGGGAAATGATGAGAACGTAGTCATGGACATCCGTAATCTCTGTGGATTTTTTTCAAAGAAGGCAGAACTGTATTTTCTTCCTTTAAAACGTCGACAATAGCAAGCAAGGCGGACAATAGAAAGAAAAAATGAAGCAAGCTGTATTTTTTAAGTGTCCACTAAAAAAACTTGGTCCTTTTATCTTTGAAAATTTTCATTCAAATTTTTCTTTCTTGTGAATAGCTTTAAAAAAATTATTAATGAAAAAAATTTTGGTTAGAAGTCCTTCACCGAGTTGATTTTCAGAACGTTTCGCCCGATCCTTCTCGATCTTGTGGCCCGTATCGCCCAGGATATTACTCACAACAACACTACTACAATAATTATAAGCCTCAACAAATTAGATCAGCTGTGGACAGGTGAAGCTATGTACTACTACTGTCAGCCTTTTTTTGTTCTGTATTTATTCAATAAAATAAAATTTTTGCAGATTCTAAACGAGTCAATTTCAATAGAAAAGTATTGATTCCTCTTCCTGTTTAGTATCGGGGACGTAGACATTTATAAAACCGAATTACTAACTTATTTCCTCTAAATCAATATTTTTTCTTTAAAGAGTTTTCTTGGTAGTTTAACAGCTTTTTCCTCGGGAAGGAGATAACTTTAGGTTCAACCATGACACTCTTGGAATGGTCGTCCTTGACGCTGACGGAAATGTGGCCGCTGGTACGTCAACAAATGGTGCGAAATTCAAAGTCTGTGGTTTTTTTCCATTTTGATATACTTTATATTGATTTTATTTAAAAACACTTGAAAAAACTGTGTGCAGATTCCTGGACGAGTGGGAGATTCGCCCATTCCTGGATCTGGTGCATACGCTCTTGAAGGTGTTGGTGCGGCTGCTGCAACAGGAGATGGGGATATAATGATGAGATTTTTACCTAGGTGAATAACTGAATTAGTTGCTTTCTTACCAAGAATATAGAAATCCACAAATCCACGAATTGTTTTTAGTTTTTATGTGGTTGAACAACTACGAGGTGGAACGAAACCACTCAGAGCAGCACATAAAGCTATGAGACATATACTTCAATATTATCCTCATTTTCAAGGTTAGTGAGTTGAGTTCACGAACTCAGCTGAGGTGAGCTTACGATTTTACAGGAGCTATTGTTGCTGTCAATGTACGGGGAGTTTACGGTGCTGCATGTGCGAATTTGAACAAATTCCAGTATTCGGTGGGAATAGGAAGTGCGACACGAGTTGAAACGGTTACCTGCGTTGATTTCCGGACGAAACGAAAAGGAAACGGTAGTCGTAGAGCATAGGGTTCTGATCTAGCAGAATAAATGCTTTTATTATTTGATTTTCCTTATCGTGACAACCTTTTTTCGAATTTACCATTTTTTATTTTAACTACTGGATATAGTTGGAAAAATAAAAAAATGAAAAACTATAAAAATTGATTGCTATAATTTCTAATTTCTTGTCCGATATTTTCGAATAGTTTGCGCGTTAGTTAAATGGAGCATTTAAGTTAATTGGCGCACTGGACCACAAAGTTCCCTAATGTTTGTAAGATTTTGATTATTCTTACATAATCCAGAGGATATGGGAGATCAGTCTGCTTGAAAAATTTAGAGTTTATTTAGCACACATTAACTACTAAATGTTATGAATGAATATAATGTTACACATGCATGGAGGAATTTGTTAAGACCCTATGTTGTGAATCCATGAAAGAATTTGGAACCAACGTGCGACTGAGAATTAGAACCTAATTCATCCGTAATTGCTACCATACAGCAATTAAAAGTGAAAATTATGTTGTTTAATTTTGAAAAATATTCTATCTTGCTGTTCATCTGTTCTTCGAATCCATTTAATCTTCGGACAAATTCGTGTGATGGTGCTAGATTTATGGAGGGGCAAGGATGAATGAGTTTCTTTGAAGTCGCACAACATCTCCATCTTCTATATCAATCTTCCGAAAAAAAAAACTTTCAGCTGAAAAACTCAAACTTTGAGATTTTGCATGTTTTTCACGAAAGGATTTTTCAATCCCTTCGTAAAAAACATGCAAAATCTCAAAGTTGCCTATACATAGTTCTAAAATATGTACCTTTACTAATATCTCTAATTTAATCGAAATTATCAAGATGACCACGTGGCAAAGTCGCTGTTGAAATGGTATATCAATACAAATAAGAGAGCGTAGAAAAGTAACCAATTTTTTATAGTTCATGACCTAATTGGTAGTACTTGACCTCTTCGACAAAAAAAAAATAGTAAAATACGAATTCAACTGTAAATTATCTGAAATTTAGGAAATTGACGGAGCAACTATAAGTTCATTGGACTTTTTGTTGTTTGGAGTTTCTATGATTGCTGGAAGAAGATGGTTCAATCCTTTATCTTGCCTATGCCTCATTTATTGCTGCATTCGTCAATTCTGTGGAAACCAATAACAAAAAAAAATTTACTGCCTTCAATCTTGATTTTTCAGATAACGATGTTATTTTAGAATCTAACAGCCAGCTGCTTAAGAAAACCACACATTTACATATATCCTATAGAGAACACTGTGGATTTCTTTTATTTTAAAACAGAATGAAAATTCATAAGCAGTTGAAGTGAAAAACAACGAAAAAAAGTGATAATTTTTGGGAAAACTCTACAATCCATGCAAACTACGTGTACGATAGATGGTTCCTAAGCTCATTTTTGACAGGTTCCGAGGAAATTCCCCCCTTCAATACCTTCGTTTAGATTCCGTCCGGTTAACTATCATATTTCGCAATTCTAGATTTTTTTAGATATTTTATAGATTTGCCAGATTTACTGGAAGATTTAGCAAGATATTTAATGGTTACTTTTAAAAAATGTTTCAAAAATCAATGTTCAGCAAATGAGAAAAAGCTGAATTCTAACCACTATGACCGTGTATCAACCGACACCAGAGCAATTCTTCCTGAAATCAAATCATTGACGAAAGTGATGCGAAAAAATAAAAGCGAGCAATGAGTGGTGAGATCAGTTCCATAAAATTCTCTGATCTACGTTCATATTTACATTTAATCGAAATAAGGCACAAAATATTTATTTTGTTGTGTTCATGGGGTTAATCAATCACGTATGTATTTGAGAAGGCACATATGGTAAATAAATTGCGGGAAGACAATTTTTATATGTGTTAGACTAGACTGAAATCTTTTGCATAAAAAAAATCTCTCTTAAATATAACTTATTTTTATGAGTTTGGGAATTCAAAATACTTCAATCCACAATCCAAAACCCTGCGTAAACATCTGGACATCCACTGCGTACATATTGTTTAGTTCGGATTCTTTCTGTAAATAGCGAATAAAAAAAACAGAACCTAAAAAATATTGAAGGCAAAAAACAGAGAACGCACTAAATCTATGTGGAAATGAGAATACAAGGGGATTTTTTCGAATATTTAGTAGGCGTGAAAGAAAAAGCAAACAAGAATGAAACGGAATCCACTCGACGTAAAATCCGTGAATTTCTAATGACGGATACATGTTCACAATGTTTTGAAATGGGGCTAGACTTATTCTCAACATCATTAACCTTTGAATGAAGAATCAACGTTAAAACCTCTTGTTGACCTCTTTTCCGTACCAGTTCACACAAACCTCATTTTCACATTACGAATTCAAAACCCAGTTTTCTATAGGGAACTGGATGATCGGAAAATAACTCAAAAGAATAAAAGCTCAAAATGTTCTTTTTATCTTGAAATTTTACCTCACTAGATTCAATCTATACATAGTTAACTTTTTTTACGTTAATACGAAGAAGCAGTTAAGATAATGGTTATTTACGAATGAAAAGGTGAATCCAGAATATAAGAAGAAGGAGAAAAGATGCTGCATTTGAACAGTATGGGGCTATAATTGTAGTTTTGTTAGAAAATATAACAGAGTTCTTGATATGCAAATTGTACAAATTTGTGGATGCTGTGAAAAAATTTCCAAAAAAAAAAACAGGATTCCGAGGTGATCATGAACATCCATTTTATCTTATCCTCTTTTTCTGATTATAGAAAGCAAACATTGGAGGCAAATATTTGTTATTTCCTGAAGAAACATCCTTTCTCCTCATTTTTTCCTCGTTGTTGAAGTTCGTTATCCTAATGAATTCGAAAAGAATGAGGAACAATAGAAATTTTATCGAAATAGAGAGAACAAATCCTGAACAGAACTTCTTCAATCGACATAGCTTGCGGGTCAGTTAGGTTAGTAATCAAATTTTACATGTGTTTACTTCAAAAGACATGGTTGACTAACATTTGGAGAATAACGTCAGTGAAGCTATCGCAATTTGTTTTCGGAGAAAATCTCTCGTGATATTTTAAAATTTATTTCGTATGTAACTTCACGTTACATACTAGAACGCCTGGATTTGGAGTCTGATCCTATAAGGATAGTGAAGTAGCTTAGAAATATGTGTCTTTGCTGGAATATTTCTAACATTTCCAAGTAAAAAAAACTTTCTCCTAAATATTTTGAGGTATTTAATGAGTTTCTTCAGGCTATAATGATTATATAAATTTGAAGTTGTCCTGCATCTTAGTTGAATAATCTCTAGAGACTTTTAGTAGTTAGAAAATGCCAGAAATATTTATATTTTTCGATGAGGGACCTTATCTTCTTTATTTATTGCATCGTTTGGTGTCAGAAAGTTTCCTGGTGCATTTACGAAGAGTATAGCGTTGAAAGTTGAAAAGTTGGAGAAAATACTTCATTTTGATGCACTTTGAACATCGCAATTTGAAGCTATCGTTAGATTTTTTCCTGGATTAGCACTATTATTTACCAGAACACATCGCATAATGGAGACTTTTTTCGCCAGGTTTTTTTTTATCACAAAAGATTTCTGGTAGTTTTCTCAATGACTAGAAGTCTAGCGCCTTTTCCGGAAGGAGTTTAGGACTTCTGTCAGTATTTCGTGAAAATTCTTGTTTGCTCTTATTCTTAAATATGAGATTCACTTCGACTTTTCTTCTTTTCCACATTACTGCAAGTGCTGATGTGATGTTTCAAGAAGGGACGACACTTAAGCGTTGAGCCTTTTGCTTCCATGTGGATCTCTATGCAGGAATTAAATCAGGTCAACTCGCATGTGCACTGAAATATTTCGACAGAAAGTTCGAAAAATCTGACAAAAAATGACACAAAATGGTAAAAACAATACTTAAAAAATAGTATTTCTTAGAAGAGAAACCATCGAATATCAAGTGACGAGTACAGGACATCTAAATCTCTCGCACCGTCCGCCTACAAGGATTACCATAGGAAGTCAGGAAGTAACTGAATTTGTACCACGGAACAGAATGCTCATCTCTACTGATGATGTTTTTACGTGTTCCCTTTACTTTGGGTAATGTAGGCGTTGTTGAAGTCGGATGGGGCGTGGTTGAATATTGATGTCAGCCGCCTAACGAGTGGATTCAGACGTAGCTTTCTTCTGGATCGCTAAGACATCTTCTTACTCTTTCCTCTTATAAATTTTATCCTTCTATTCAAAGAACAATTCGCTGACTTACTTTTTAAGTTCTCAAATATTCTTTCTTCGCTTGCGGTCCTCTGCATTCTTTTCAGTTTTCGTGCGGTCCATTTGTTTCCTTTCCTCACAACTCGCATTCACAATGTAGTTGATATTTCGTAATTGATCCTGGAAATAAATCCAGCTGATCTCTAACCTGGTACATCTCTGCTTCGAACATACCAGGGCATCTTGCTTCTGGCCTTCTTCGAGAGCGTTATGCCCCTCTTGCTATCCACTTGACTTCACCTGGCACTTGCTGAACAGTTCTGAAAAAAAAAAGTTGAATTTGGCCAAAACGGTTTGTAATACACTGTATCTCTATCCTTTTCATGAAAACACTTTTCTCAATCTTCGAAAATCCCCAACATTTCAGGAAAAAACTCACGAAGACGAATGGCTTGACAAAGTCGTCAGATGTTGCTATTACTATTATTACTAATACATGTTCAGTCGGTAAAAAACGTGACTGACTTCTATTCGTATCAGTCTCCACGACGATGTGCAAATGATACGGAAATTATTGATCATCTACTATTCGATACAGCACTACACTACAATAAACACAAATTACCATCGAATCCTGTCGATGTTCGTATAGAGATGTGGGTTCAGGAAGTGACTTCCGTGTCCGAACTCACCCAGGACTTTGAGATCGGTAAATGAATGACATTTGAATTTTTGTTAAGGAAAAAGGCGTGGCTTAATTTCACCAGTATACGTCTCCATCACAGCTTTCAAGCGAGTTTATCTAGATATAAAAGTATATTGGAGGGAAAACACTGGACAGACCAACATCTCATAAATTCTGATATATTTTATGAATGCACAGTAGTATCCTTGATTTTAGGATTTCATCCGCTTAATTACTTAATTCTTTGAGTTTTTAATGTCTTATTTATTGTGTTATTTCTTATCTTAAAACCCTAATAGTTATATCTTAATAGGTTAAAACAAGATTTATATCTGGAATCCCCAAGAACGCCGGGACGTTCCACTGGGGTTAAACTCAATTCCACGCAAAACAGTACAAAATAACAACAATCGTATAATTTTCCAGTAGATCGATATTTCGACAAATAAGATTATATATTTCTTCTAAACGGTTATTTTTGCTACACGTGAAACTTTAACCACGTTATTCGAGCAAAAGAAAATAAGTGATTTTTTAAGTCTATAAACTTGAAATGGGTAACTTTTAATATTTGACCTACTTTTAATGTTGTTTTTTGAGATTCCGAAAGAAATCAGCAGATTTGCACATGTGGAAATATTCTAGAAAAATTCTTTTTTCCAATACCAAAAATCTTTTGGTTTTTTTTTTCGTGAGATGAGTGAGTCCCTGGTGATTATTCTATGAAAAATGTTAATGGAGCTAACAGCAGTGTGTAGTGCTATCTGAGTGTCATACAGAGTTTTGTTTAGCTGGAGAATTCTGTAGCAAAATTTCTATTCAGGATAAAATCTTTAAACGCTTTCCTTTCCTGAAAACTATATCTCTACCTGCCGTGAAATTCCTATTCATGATTTCAAGGATTTTTCCCAGATTGTATCCATCAATGAAGAAGCTTAACGGCACTTATATGTTGCACGTTTTTTCGAATAGTCATGATGTTGTCGTGTTTCGTAGGATTCATCAGAATAGCAAGGGTGAAGGGCTCCTCTGGGACGGGACGGCGCAATTCCATTAGCTGCTCGAACAGCATCAGTCGCACTATCCTCACTCCATGAAAAATCACTAACTTTTAGGTTTCTCGAAGAATAAATCCGAAAGCGGTGATTCACATGAAAAATATGATAAATATTATATCAATGGTATTTTGGCGAATTGAACGGTTGAACAACAACTGAACCATAAGAAGGAATATATGACATGTAGAAATGTTATATTTACACTAAAAGCGCTAAACTTTTTAGAGCGTTTAATTTCGAATTTTTTTTTTACAAAACTTATCCAAATGTTTACGAGAAAATGATGTTTAAATCGGTCTAGAGAACGGTTATGTTTATGATAATGCGTACATAGAGCGTATGGATAGATTAGAGTGTGTAGAAGTTGTCAGTTATTTATTTTCTCCTTTTCCTCTTTTTTCTTTCCTCTTTTTTGTGACACTACTGATAACAAACGTCTATGTTCCCTCAGTAATGAAGAATCAGAAGCACCTTTTGTGAAGCACGAATTCTCTCCTACGGAACAGTAGAAGCTGTGGTTGAGATACCCTGGCGAAAAAGATAAAAATCGCAATAACTTATCTATTTTAATTATTCGTTTATTGCTTTTTATTCATAGTTGTTTTATTGGTTATAATCTTTATCTTATTACATCCACAGATGAGTCAGCATATTAAGAACAAAATATTTATATTGTTGTAGCTATGAAGCGATTTTCTATGCAGATCTTTTTCCAGATCTATACATGAATGAATATTGGACAGATCCAGGACTGGCATATGATATTTTAAATCCATGTCAAGGAAATCTTTCATTCGATTGGACTGTGTTACAGAATATCTGGACACCAAATACATGTTTTGTGAACTCGAAAAAAGCTCAGATTCACAGCTCTCCTTTCAGGAATGTTTTCCTCATGGTGTTTCCAAACGGTATGCTTCTTTTTCTTTATTCTCTCATTTTCTTTTGTTCTTTTTTTTCTATTCTACATTGAGAACGCTCCTAGATACTGTTGAAGTACACATGTATGCACTATTCGTGTTGAATCTTAAGGTCTCCAGGTCTTTGTTTGACAAATCAAATTCAGGGAAATTACGATTCAGGAAATTACGTGTAAGCACTTTGCGCTTGCATCAATATTTTACAAGTACATTTCTGAACGGTAAAAAGGTCCAGCTACTGCAGAATGAAAATCTACCGATCCTATGGTGAACTGCCTGGAATCTACTGTTTTCATATAGGTTGTAGAAATCGAAAGAATCACACTGAAGGCATTATCTGCACAGAAAATAGCAGGAAGAGCATGTGTGCAAACATTGCCTTTGTTGAATTTCAATTAATTTCTGCAGCAAAAGGATGTTCAAATAGTATACGGTATGTGAAATTGAAGAGTTTCCTGCTGAATAAATTTTAATCACATGATATCCTCTTCGTAAACCTTATCTACTTGTTTTTAAACACAGTTGCCAATCATTTTAATTTTTTATTTTTCTTAATTAATCTTATTCTTCTTTTCTATAAAATAGATAGCGATAAAGAAGTATATCGCATAATTCAACTCATCCTAAGGAATATGTGGGCTGCGATTCTTCAAAATCACTCCAACTGCGGATTTAACTCAATTTGCGCCATCGATTTATAACTCGACTGCTGTTTGCATCGTGTGACCTCACTTGAAGCTACTTTTCTCGTATACATTGTAAAGAATAGCAAACTGAAACGAAGAAATTTGAGAAAATTTGAGAACACGCGTAACGCCTCGTTCAAGCTTAAAAGTTACTGCAATTTGAGCTGGGGTAAATGTAATTTCACCAGTTTCCTTTTCGCTACGCAGAAATCTGATGCAACCTAACCAGAACAGACGTGTACATATATGGAATATTCCTCGAAAAGAGTGCAAATCATTCAGAAGCTTTAACTCGTCAAATTCATATGTTGTTGGGAGGGAATCTTTGACATAAAGATGTTAAAGCAAAAATCATTTCAAAAAAAATTATGCAGGTGGTCGAAATTTGGATCTGACAGTGTTCTGAAAGAAAACAATACATTATGAGTTTTATAAGGTTATGAGAGAGAAGTGTAGTGAAATTTTTGACAAAAATGTACTCAGAGCTCAAAAGTCTGTTTACTTCAAAACACGTGCGAGACTGTGAAGAAGTTGCAAGTTGAGTTCAAATTTTTAATGGGGAAAAAAAATTATCTATAGGGGTTGCCGGGGTCGAAGGTTTTTCTAAATTTACGGTAATGCGATTAAAGCATGGTATTTTATCAGAAGAATAATGATTAAGTTTGCAAAAAAACCTTTAAAAAAAGTTGTTTGCAAAAAAACTTACAAAAACTTTAAACACTCAATCTCATAGTTCAAAAGTCTCAGCTAAAATCTCTAGGAGAAACTAGTAGTTATTTGATGACATATACATTGTTCTAAACAAAAAGCTGGAAAGATTTTACCTTTTTCTAATCACAGTTTTGCACAGTATCCCTAAAGGTGTATTTTTTATTATTCATTTTTTTTTTAAATTTGCATCGTTGAACTATATTATTGTTAATATTTTCGCAAATAAATAATTTCAAATGACAATCATTTCCGGTGATTTCATTGCTTAGATTCGAATGTGAAGCGAATATGAAAACGTTTTAAAATCAAGTCGCATTAACGAGAATAATTTCAGAAAGTAAATGTAGAAAATAAGAAAATTCGATTCATAGTTTCAGGTTTCCCGGACAACTGTCTAAGCTTTGAGCAAATGACCAAAAATTAAAATTTTCCACATCTCATTGTGAAGTTTTTCCTCAGATTTTGATCCAAATCTAATCCACATTGATTGTCATGTTCATTTCTAGCAGGGATGTGACTCAGTCGGTCCCATATTGAAATAAACTAAAGAATTTTTAGAAGCGTACGGCCTTGTTCTCATTAATACGATACATACGAATACTGCCTCTTTCATCCAAAACACAATTATTAATAAAATTTATATTTTTAGGCTCAATTTGGTCAAACTGGCGAACAAAATGTACGGGTCCTTGCAGAATGGATTTATCAAAATTCCCTATGGATACAATAGAATGCATTTTAACATTTGAGTCTTTCAACTATAACAAGGTAAGTTCGTGAATAAAAGTGCATGAGCGGAAAAAAAAAAGTGTCTGAATACATAGAATGTGTCCTAGGATGAAGTTCATATGCGATGGAGTGATTCGCCATTGACACAGTACAAGGATATTGAATTACCCGATTTTTCAATGGTTAATTATACAATTTCAGATAATTTGACCGTAAGTATTTTGTACATATAATAAAAATTCACAAGGCCCTGATATTGCTACCAACTTTGTCACTTAGTTTTGATACAGCTATTTAGTAACTTTTTGGAGAAAGCGAACATTAATTCCCTTCATTTCTCGTGTGTGAAGCTGTTTGTTCTTACGACGAAGACCTGAGAAATTTTTGATTAGGAAATGAGGATTTTTCCGTGGATTTAGTTATTTTTTTGCTCATAGAACTGTTTCCATGTCTATGTTTTTGATTGTTTTCCTGTTTATTGGTGCAAACTTTACTCGAATGAAAATTCATTTCTTCCTGTGTATATGATCGGCTTTATACACGAGAAATTAAAGTGTTAACAAAATCTGAACTTTGCAATTCTATACTCTTACAAGTTTCTTTTTAAATTAACTATTTTAGCTCTATGCTGCTGGATACTGGAATGAGCTTACCGTAACATTCGTTTTCCGTAGACGATACGGGTGGTATTTGCTTCAGGGTTAGTACTATTATTGCATATATGTGTCAATTTGTAGGAATGCTTAAGAAAGAATTCAATATTATTAAGGTTGTCTATTTATTCAAAAAATTAGCACAAATTTGATATTTTATCTTGGGCTTGTCTTGCTTCACATTTCAGAGCACTTAGAAAACATAATTCCATGTGCGTAGAAGCTTTTGCTAACCAAATTTTCCAAATTAAATACATATTTAATTTGAGACAAAAAGTTTATTCAAAGTGATATTTTGGAATAAGCATAAGAAAATACTTAGTATTAAAAATATATTCTATTATTATTACAAATACGTAGGTTTCTAATGTTGCAATGTTTTCCTCTTATATATGTATGTGAATATTATGTATAATATTACGTGAATTTCCTTATTTCTTTATTCTAGGATATATCCCAACATATATGACCGTTTTCATCTCGTGGATCCCTTTTTACCTCGGTCCTAGAGCGATACCTGCTCGAACGATGATTGGTGTTAATGCGTTACTGGCCATGACATTTCAATTTGGTAACATCATCCGTAATTTGCCTCGGGTCTCTTATATTAAAGCTATAGATGTTTGGATGCTTAGGTAAGTTGTACGACTTCCCTGAAGGCAACACGTTCAAAAAAATTCATTTATTTCAGCGGAATTTCATTTGTATTTGCATCACTGGTTGAACTGGCAACAATCGGTTATATAACGAGAAATGAGGGACGACCGCAATCACTTTCCAGTCAACTTGGAGGAAGGAGGTATTTATCGCTGAGTTAACAGATTTGCTCAGTTGATTTTTCAAAATCGTTCATTTATAAACTTTTACAACTTCTCTAAAAAAAGATTACAGGATCGAATAAAAGAGTAATTGTTGCTATTTTTCAGCTAATTTTTAGCTACTCCATTGAATTATAGTGGTTTTTAGTTTGAGATATCCAACTACCAGAGAAAATTTAGAAAATTGATAAAGAAAAAACATCAGTTTTAGCATTTATATGAACTGATCTCTATCTGTAATGCGTAAGGTTTTTTTAATTAAAATTTTTGTATTATATTATTACATGGGAAAATTTTCGATTGCATTTAAGCACCCATAACGAAAGTATTCTAAGCTAAAAAATAATCTGGTCTAAAAATCCTACTCTTTTATTATGGTTTTCTAATTTTTTTTCTGTTTTCTACGTTATTGTAAGCAACGGCAACAGGTTCTTGTTCTATCGATTCATATACTTACAATATACATACAATATACTATACAATATCTGATGATATTTTCGTCTATATTTCAAGTTGGGAAATCTATCACGGATTTCCACGGACTCCTGGAGGAAACTGCATGTTCCAGCCAATTTAAAACAATCTACTTGTTTCTAATTTTTTTCTAGCTAAAATTGTAGCGCTGTAGTTAAGATCTAATTTTTAGAAAGTGGTTTTCAAAGTGACATTTATGCAACTGGTACTAAATCAGTTTTAAAATTGACCACAAATTCACGTTACTTCTTCTTCTTAAACTTCCCTTCTCCAGTTTTTCTTTTTTCTTTCTCTTCCTTCCTCTCCTTCTGCACTTCTAATCTTTTGCCTCTTTCTGGTCGCCACTCCTTCAAAATTACTAGGCAATAAGGTTCGGCAGAAGTACGACACAATGGGATTGTTTTCATGGACATTGTGCAATTTACCTCATCTGCAAAACGTTGTTAGTTAGGTCCGTGTTGTCGCCGAACGACCAACTTTTCGCAATGAGATCCCAGTGACGGATGCGCCGCGTATGGATTCTTATCCCGAAAAACAAAAATGTTGGAGCAGAAATGAATTTGCACAAAGTGTTGGCCAATTCACCACCCAACGGAAAAAAACACGAATTGTGGTTGTTCCTGCAGTATTGTACATATAGGAGATGCATATTTCGTTTCCATGATCTTTTTATTTGATTTTATTTAATGATTCTTTAATTTTATGTTCAACTGATTCTTTGATTATTTTTCCTAATTTCCTTTACAGATGGAACATCAGTAAAACGTCTGCGTGTAGTGATGTACCGAAAAAATCTCGAAATATTCATTACTGCGAAAAAGTGGACTACTGTGCACGAATAGCGTTCCCGTGTGAGTTTTTTTTCGTTCAGTGAAAGAAAAAATATTATGGACAACAACCATAAATTTTGAAACTTACTTCATTCACTACGGTTGATATTCTTTTATGTTTTGTTTTTGTGAAATAGGACAGTCAATATAACGTAGACAGGATCAAACTAGTCGTAGGGTCCCATCAAAATAAAAGATTTTTATTTTTGTTAACGATGACCATGTATGTGCTTTAATACTTCTCTGCTTTTTCCTAGAATAGGAGAAATATCTGCTTACAACATTAAGGTTAATGATTTAGAAAAGAAACATCCAATACGTCTTTTCATAAAATGTTCTTTTATAATATAAACTACGTTTAGCTTTGTGTAATAAATTAAAGAATTGCAGATTTTCCTGGAGTCATAATTCTCTCGAACAAAAAAAAAAGCCAAACAAGCTGTTTAAGGGAATTTTAGTGTGGTCGTTCTTTACTTTTGGTTTCCCCACATCAATAGAAAATACTGCAGCAATTTTAACAGAAATATTATGAACTGAAATGTTACACAGTTACACAAAGTCTCCATTCACTGCAGAAGATTTATGTGAATAGTTGGCACATGTATGCACTAGAAATATGGTATAACATTCTTGAACGGACTTCACTGCAGGACCACAGCAGAACTTCTCTTTTGATGTGAAGGATTATCGGGGAGACACGATGTTGTTTTCTGTTCACTATGGGACCAATCCCGTTCATCTTTCGAATTTATTGCTTTCGGGAATCTCTCGAGAGTTGTTAAAAAGTCATCCTCTTTCCACTACGACAAATGTGTTAGAGAGAAAAATGTCCCGATTTTTTTTTTCAAAAGAATTCAACTTAGAAAGTTGGTATAATCAGGATCTGTTTCTTGGAAAAAAACAGATTGAGTTGTTAATAGTCGATCCTAAACGGGAACTGTGCAAAAAAAAAATGTACTAAAGCAAAAGAGTCTTAAGGACATGGAGACAAGAAAAACTGCTGCTCTTTAAGCTCCTTCCAAAAATATAAAAAAAGTAGTAAAAGATGTACAGAGGGTTGATCTCTCCTTGAAATGTTACCAATTTACCGACCTCGGACTGAGGAAAGTCTTCCTTACTCAGGACGATGTAGAAAAATCAGCCATGCAACTGAAAACCGTCGAAAACCCATCTCATCTATATTTGTTCTAATTTTTGGTAGTTGATAAAATTTCGGTCCTTTAATATTCCGGATTTTAGTGGTATATACGTGCTACAACCTATTGTACTGGCTGGTATTTATGAAGAGTGCTCTGGATGGTGCACCAATGTGATGGAATTGTCCGGGTGAATATGGTCCGACTAAATATGGAAGGAGTGTTTCTATAACTTATTCATTTTTTATTTCGTCTCTCAATTCTCAAGGAACGTCTGGACATCTAAGTGGTACTTGGTTTGAAATAGTTTTATAAGTCGTGTGGATTGGCTGGATACAACTGTGGATTATTGTGTAATCTATTGTCTCAGTTGTAATATAGATGAATGTATTGTTCTAACATGATTATATCGAGAATAATTCGTCTAGGAAGACTGGGATCACTGGAAAGTTTCCGGTTGCGCAGTGGCTAGCAGCTTGACGTTGAAAAATTTTTGGGATTTTAATCGATTTTACGAGTAGTTGTCAGTAAAAGCAA